>NW_027311267.1:0-32001 GCF_047496795.1 Chiloscyllium punctatum | reverse complement strand
TGGAGACTGAGGAATGGGGGCTGGGGGGGTGGGGGGTTATTGCAGAGAGAGAGATGGCAGGTTTGGAAGGTGCTGCCTGAGGATCTTAGGAGAGTTCCTGCAGTGTATCTGTACACACTGCTGTTACTGAGGGTCGGTGGGGGGGAGGGAGGGGATGGTACACACTGCTGTTACTGAGGGTCGGTGGGGGGGGGGAGGGGATGGTACACACTGCTGTTACTGAGGGTCGGTGGGGGAGGGAGGGAGGGGATGGTACACACTGCTGTTATTGAGGGTCGGTGGGGGGGAGGGAGGGGATGGTACACACTGCTGTTACTGAGGGTCGGTGGGGGAGGGAGGGGATGGTACACACTGCTGTTACTGAGGGTCGGTGGGGGGAGGGAGGGGATGGTACACACTGCTGTTACTGAGGGTCGGTGGGGGGGGGGGGGAGGGAATGGTACACACTGCTGTTACTGAGGGTCGGGTGGGGGGGGAGGGGATGGTACACACTGCTGTTACTGAGGGTCGGTGGGGGGGGAGGGGATGGTACACACTGCAGTTACTGAGGGTCGGTGGGGGGAGGGGATGGTACACACTGCTGTTACTGAGGGTCGGTGGGGGGGGAGGGGATGGTACACACTGCTGTTACTGAGGGTCGGTGGGGGGGAGGGAGGGGATGGTACACACTGCTGTTACTGAGGGTCGGTGGGGGGAGGGAGGGGATGGTACACACTGCTGTTACTGAGGGTCGGTGGGGGGGGAGGGAGGGGATGGTACACACTGCTGTTACTGAGGGTCGGTGGGGGGGGAGGGAGGGGATGGTACACACTGCTGTTACTGAGGGTCGGTGGGGGAGGGAGGGGATGGTACACACTGCTGTTACTGAGGGTCGGTGGGGAGGGAGGGGATGGTACACACTGCTGTTACTGAGGGTCGGTGGGGGGGGAGGGGAGGGGATGGTACACACTGCTGTTACTGAGCGTCGGTGGGGGGGTGGGAGGGGATGGTACACACTGCTGTTACTGAGGGTCGGTGGGGGGGGGTGGGAGGGGATGGTACACACTGCTGTTACTGAGGGTCGGTGGGGGGTGGGAGGGGATGGTACACACTGCTGTTACTGAGGGTCGGTGGGGGGGGGGGGATGGTACACACTGCAGTTACTGAGGGTCGGTGGGGGGGGAGGGGATGGTACACACTGCTGTTACTGAGGGTCGGTGGGGGGGGTGGGAGGGGATGGTACACACTGCAGTTACTGAGGGTCGGTGGGGGGGGAGGGGATGGTACACACTGCTGTTACTGAGGGTCGGTGGGGGGGGGGAGGGGATGGTACACACTGCTGTTACTGAGGGTCGGTGGGGAGGGAGGGGATGGTACACACTGCTGTTACTGAGGGTCGGTGGGGGAGGGAGGGAGGGGATGGTACACACTGCTGTTACTGAGGGTCGGTGGGGGGGGAGGGGATGGTACACACTGCTGTTACTGAGGGTCGGTGGGGGGGAGGGAGGGGATGGTACACACTGCTGTTACTGAGGGTCGGTGGGGGGGAGGGAGGGGATGGTACACACTGCTGTTACTGAGGGTCGGTGGGGGAGGGGGAGGGGATGGTACACACTGCTGTTACTGAGGGTCGGTGGGGGGGAGGGGATGGTACACACTGCTGTTACTGAGGGTCGGTGGGGGAGGGAGGGAGGGGATGGTACACACTGCTGTTACTGAGGGTCGGTGGGGGGGGGGAGGGGATGGTACACACTGCTGTTACTGAGGGTCGGTGGGGGGGGAGGGGATGGTACACACTGCTGTTACTGAGGGTCGGTGGGGGGGGGGAGGGGATGGTACACACTGCTGTTACTGAGGGTCGGTGGGGGGGGGAGGGGATGGTACACACTGCTGTTACTGAGGGTCGGTGGGGGAGGGAGGGAGGGGATGGTACACACTGCTGTTGTTGAGGGTCGGTGGGGGGGAGGGAGGGGATGGTACACACTGCTGTTACTGAGGGTCGGTGGGGGAGGGAGGGAGGGGATGGTACACACTGCTGTTACTGAGGGTCGGTGGGGGGGGGGGGAGGGGATGGTACACACTGCTGTTACTGAGGGTCGGTGGGGGAGGGAGGGAGGGGATGGTACACACTGCTGTTACTGAGGGTCGGTGGGGGGGGAGGGAGGGGATGGTACACACTGCTGTTACTGAGGGTCGGTGGGGGGAGGGAGGGGATGGTACACACTGCTGTTACTGAGGGTCGGTGGGGGGAGGGAGGGGATGGTACACACTGCTGTTACTGAGGGTCGGTGGGGGAGGGAGGGGATGGTACACACTGCTGTTACTGAGGGTCGGTGGGGGGGGGAGGGAGGGGATGGTACACACTGCTGTTACTGAGGGTCGGTGGGGGGGGAGGGGATGGTACACACTGCTGTTACTGAGGGTCGGTGGGGGGGGGGGGAGGGGATGGTACACACTGCTGTTACTGAGGGTCGGTGGGGGGGGAGGGAGGGGATGGTACACACTGCTGTTACTGAGGGTCGGTGGGGGGGGGGGGAGGGGATGGTACACACTGCTGTTACTGAGGGTCGGTGGGGGGAGGGAGGGGACGGTACACACTGCAGTTACTGAGGGTCGGTGGGGGGGGAGGGAGGGGATGGTACACACTGCTGTTACTGAGGGTCGGTGGGGGGGGGAGGGGATGGTACACACTGCTGTTACTGAGGGTCGGTGGGGGGGGGAGGGGATGGTACACACTGCTGTTACTGAGGGTCGGTGGGGGGGGAGGGGATGGTACACACTGCTGTTACTGAGGGTCGGTGGGGGGGGGGAGGGAGGGGATGGTACACACTGCTGTTACTGAGGGTCGGTGGGGGGGGGGAGGGGATGGTACACACTGCTGTTACTGAGGGTCGGTGGGGGGGGGGGAGGGAGGGGATGGTACACACTGCTGTTACTGAGGGTCGGTGGGGGGGGGGAGGGGATGGTACACACTGCTGTTACTGAGGGTCGGTGGGGGGAGGGAGGGGACGGTACACACTGCAGTTACTGAGGGTCGGTGGGGGGGGAGGGAGGGGGACGGTACACACTGCTGTTACTGAGGGTCGGTGGAGGGGGGGGGACGGTACACACTGCAGTTACTGAGGGTCGGTGGGGGGAGGGAGGGGATGGTACACACTGCTGTTACTGAGCGTCGGTGCGGGGGGAGGGGATGGTACACACTGCTGTTACTGAGGGTCGGTGGGGGGGGGGGGGGGAGGGGATGGTACACACTGCTGTTACTGAGGGTCGGTGGGGGGGGAGGGGATGGTACACACTGCTGTTACTGAGGGTCGGTGGGGGGGGGGGGGGAGAGTGAGTGTTTGTGGATGTGGTGCCAATCAAGCGGCTGCTTTCTCCTGGATGGTGTTGAGCTTCTTGAGTGTTGTTGGATCTCCCCCCATCCAGGGCAAGTGGGGAGTATTCCCTCACCCTCCTGACTTGTACCTTGTAGATGGTGGACAGGCTTTGGGGAGTCAGGAGGGGAGTTACTCACCGCAGTATTCCCAGCCTCTGACCTGCTCTTGGAGCCACTGTGTTTATGGGGTGAGTCCAGTTCAGTTCCTGGTCAATGGTAACCCCTGGGATGTTGGTATCAGGGGATTCAGTGATGGTAACACCAGTGAATGTCATGGGGATGGTCGTTCGAATCTCCAAATTGTTATGGTGTAGAAGGCGATTTGGCCTGTCCGATCTACCCTGGACCTGTGAACGTTTTAACTTGGTACCAATCTCCTGTCTTTTGCCCACGTCAGATAATTATTTAAGTGAAAATAATCCCCTGTTGGATATCGGAGTTGAACTTGCCTCCTCCCCCTTTCCAGACAATGTAATCCATAATGAATCATTCGCTGGGTCAAACAGCCTTTTCTCACACCACCCTTACACAGCACGTCAAACACATACCCTCTGGTTATTGTCCCTTCTCCAAGTGGGAACAGTTCTCTCTCGCTACTCTGTCCTGCTCCTGGAAACCTCCATCAGATCCCCCTCTCAGTCGCCTTCTCTCCAAGGGGAACAGCCCCAACCTCTTCCAGCTGTCCTCCAAACCCCTCCCCATCCCGACTGGGAAATATCTCCCCGATCCCTCACTGTCACTGGGTCCGAATCCTGGAATTCCCTCCCTCAGGGACATTGTGGGTCTACCCACAGCACAGGGACTGCAGCGGGTCAGGAAGGCAGCTCACCCCCACCCTCTCAAGGGGAAACTAGGGACGGGGTAATAAATACTGGACCCAGCCAGCGATGCCCATGTCACCTGAGTAAATTGAAAAAGTACTCGGGGGTTTCTGATTGCTGGAACCATTCCAGACTGAACAATTGTAACCAAGATCTCTCTCTGTGGTTTTGTGAACCAGTGGGTGGGTGTGAGGGGGGCGGTGAATGTGAAATCGATGTTGCTGATCCATTGCTGAGAGGGTGCAGGGTTTTAATAGATTCAAACAGATGCCTTCCTTTGTCTTATTGACAGAAAATCTACAAGAAGAATGATCTGGACCAGTCTGGTACCATGAGCTCCAGTGAGATGCGAGTTGCTGTTGAGGAAGCTGGTGAGAAATTCCCCATCATATGATGGGAAAAGAACAGGAGGCCATTCAGCCCCTCGAATATAATCCTATCTGTTATCTGTTGCTGCTGGGGAAAATGATGGTCTAGCAGCATTACGACTGGACTGTAAGGGTCCAAACCCGAATGTTCTGGGGAGCTGAGGTTAAATACTGTCACAGCAGACAAATTAAAAATTGAACTATTGTTGATTGTCAGAAAAAAGTCCCATCTGTTTCACGAATGCCCTTTTGATATCCTAGTTAGGCCTGCATGTGACTCCAGACCCACAGTAAACGTGGTTGCCCCTTAACGGCCCTCTGCACAATTAGGGATGGGGGGGTGGGGGGGATGTACTGGTTATACTGGTCTAGCCAGTGATACCCTGAGCCTGTGCGAATGGACCAGCCCATTGAGCTTGTTGAACAAGAACAGCAGGAGGCCACTCAGCCCCAGAAGGTCAGGGGTCACCATGACTTCAGTAAAGCCTTTGATAAGGTTCCACGTGGCAGGCTGTTGGAGAAAATGCAGAGACATGGGATTGAGGGTGATTGAGCAGTTTGGATTAGAAACTGGCTTTCTGAAAGAAGGCAGCGAGTGGTGGTTGATGGAAAATATTCAGCCTGGAGTCCGGTTACTAGTGGTGTGCCACAAGGATCTGTTTTGGGACCATTGCTGTTTGTCATTTTTATGAATAACTTGGACACAGGCATAGGTGGATGGGTTAGTAAGTTTGTAGATGACACTAAAGTCGGTGGAGTAGTGGACAGTGTGGAAGAATGTTACAGGTTACGGGGGACTTGGATAAACTGCAGAATTGGGCTGAGAGGTGGCAAATGGAGTTCAATGCAGCTAAATGTGAGGTGATGCACTTTGGGAGGAATAACAGGAAGGCAGAGTACTGGGTCAATGGAAAGATTCTCGGTAGTGTGGATGCGCAGAGGGATCTTGGAGTCCATGTACACAGATCCCTGAAAGTTGCCCCCCAGGTGGATAGTGCTGTTAAGGCGGGATACGGTGTGTTAGGTTTTATTGGGAGAGGGATTGGGTTCCAGAACTGCAATATCATGCTACAACTGTACAAAACGCTGGTGCAGCCACACTTGGGATATTGTGTACAGCTCTGGTCGCCCCATTACAGGAAGGATGTGGAAGCATTGGAAAAGGTGCAGAGGAGATTTACCAGGATGTTGCCTGGTCTGGAGGGAAGGTCTTATGAGGAAAGGCTGAGAGACTTGGGTCTGTTCTCATTGGAGAAGGCGGCGGCTAAGAGGATCACAGGATTAGATAGGGTAGAGAGGGAAAGTCCTTCTCCTAGGATGATGACGTCAGCTTGTACGAGAGGGGCATAGCTACAAATTGAGGGGTGATAGATTTAAGACAGATGTCACAGGCAGGTTCTTTACTCAGAGAGTGGTGAGGGGGTGGAATGCCCTACCTGCCAATGTAGTCAACTCAGCCACATTAGGGAGATTTAAACAATCCTTGGATAAGCTCATGGATAATGATGGGATAGTGTTGGGGGATGGGCTGAGAATAGTTCACAGGTTGGTGTAACATTAAGGGTCGAAGGGCCTGTTCTGTGCTGGATCGTTCTATGGTCTATGGTGTGAGTTCTGTGTGTGTCTCTATCTCCCCAGGTTTCCACTTGAATAACCAGCTGACCCAGATCATTGTGGCCCGCTATTCCGAGGTGGATAATCTCACCCTTGATTTCGATAACTTTGTTTCCTGTCTCGTTCGCCTGGAAGCTGTTTTCAGTAAGTGTTACCCTCAGTGGGGAGGGCCCACCTGGCTGCTGGGATTGGGGGGGGGGGGGGCACCTGGCTGCTGGGATGGGGGGGGGGGGCACCTGGCTGCTGGGATTGGGGGGGGGGGGGCACCTGGCTGCTGGGATGGGGGGGCGGAGGGTCCACCTGGCTGCTGGGATTGGGGGGGGGAGGGTCCACCTGGCTGCTGGGATTGGGGGGAGAGGGTCCACCTGGCTGCTGGGATGGGGGGGCGGAGGGTCCACCTGGCTGCTGGGATTGGGGGGGAGGGTCCACCGGGCTGCTGGGATGGGGGGGGCAGGGTCAGGGGTCACTCTGACACTCACAGATTCTCCTCCTTTTTCAGAAATGTTTAATTCTCTGCCCAAGGATGGGGATGGTCTTGTCGAGCTCGGAATGCTGCAGGTGAGGGAGTGAACAGGACGGTGGTGGGGGGAAGAGAGTCTAACTGCTGTCTGCCTGATAATGAGCCCACACTAAGTGCTCTTTCTCTCTCTCTCACACACAGTGGCTCACGTTGGTCATGGGCTGATGTTGCTGGACCAGCAGTGGACGGGGAAGAGCAATTTCTACTGGGACAGTGCTCCATGAAGTGTCCATTCTGTCTGAGACATGCGCCCTGCTGTCTCTCTCTCTGGGATCTTGTTGCTCAGCCCTGCCTCAGGGCTGCTTGTGTTTCTAGCAGTGGGTCATATCACCAGTGCACTGTGCTCTGATCTCTGCGGTGGATTAACTCTGACTCTGTTGCCTAATCCTCAGCATGGCTTTCTCTGAGGACCAGGTGGGTGGTTGTACCAACTTGGTCACTTTGTATTTCTGACTGAATAAAAATGGGTTGAAAACTCTGGGAGCACTCAGAACAATGTCTGATGTAGTCTTTGATCGACTGACTGGATTTCCAAAAGCAGTATTCCCTCTGCTGGTGCACGACCCGTAAAGCACAATGTTCAGAAACCAGCATTTATTACCCCATCCCTAATTGCCCCTTGAGAGGGTGGGGGTGAGCTACCTTCCTGACCCGCTGCAGTCCGTGTGCTGGGGGTAGACCCACAATGTCCCTGAGGGAGGGAATTCCAGGATTCGGACGCAGTGACAGTGTTCCCAGTGAGGATGGGGAGGGGTTTGGAGGGGAACTTGCAGGGGGTGGGGTTCCTACATATCTGGGTTGGTAACGTGGTGTCTGAGGAGTCTTGGTGAGTTTCTGCAGCCCACCTGCCACGAAATGTCATCGGGGAGTGTTTGGATCATCTGTTGTTGGTGATGGTGTGTGCTGAGAATGGGACTTGGCAGTCCAAGCTTGTCCAGACCTTGCTTCAGTATCGGAGGAAATGCGAATGGTGGTGCACACTGTGTAATCATCAGGAAACATCCCCCCACCTCTGACCTTGGGATGGAGGGAAGGTCATTATTGAAGCAGCTGAAGATGGTTGGCCCTAGGACCCTCCCCTGAGGGACTCCTGCAGAGATGTCCTGGAGCTGAGATGACTGACCCTCCAACAACCACAACCATCTTCCTCTGGGCCAGATGTGACTCTAACCAGCGGAGAGTTTGCTCCCGATGCCCATTGATTCCAGTTTTGCCCGGGCTCCGTGATGCCACACTCGGTCGAATGCAGCCTTGATATCAAGGGCTGTCCCTCTCCCCTCCCCTCTGGAATCCAGCTCTTTTGTCCATGTTTGACCCAAGGCTGGAGTGAGGTCAGGAGCTGGGTGACCCTGGGGGAACCCAAACTGGGCGTCACTGAGCAGGTTATTGATGAGCGGGTGCTGTTTGATAGCTCTGTTACTGACCCCTTCCATCACTTTACTGAGGATCGAGGGGAGACTGATGGGAGGGGGGGTAATTGGCCGGGTTGGATCTGTCCTGCTTTTTATATACAGGACACACCTGGGCAATGTTCCACATTGTCGGGTAGATGCCAGTGTTGTAACTGTACTGGAACAGCTTGGGTAGATCAGTGAGAGAATAGTGGGAAAAAGATTGAGCAGGTTGAGGGGAGTGTGGGGTGAGGGGATGGTGTGGAGACAGATAAACGGAAGAGGAATGAAAGGGGGAGGGAGAGCGAGAGAGAGAGAACTGGATTGGGGGGGGGGGGGGGGGGGGAAGAGAGGAGTGGAACTGGCATGCAGATACAGGGGGAGGTTCAATCAGATACAATACTGACATCTCAGCAGCGAGATGAACAGAGAATAGAGGGATATGAACCATTTGGAATAGGATCGTGGTCAGCACACACACACACACACACAGCCTAAGAGCCTCCCTGTACACTGGAGTCTTCTATCGTAGATGGTGAGACTGGGGGGGGGGGGTGGGGGGGTGGGGTGTCGAGATGGGGAGCAGACGTGTCCCAGGTAGTGTACAATATATCCAGTATTTATTGTCCAGAGAGAGAGAGAGAATGCCAGTGTCACCATCTTGTTAAGACAAAGCAGTTCCTTTAAATGAACAGCCCTCCCCAAATCACCTCCCTCTCCCCACACACAAAACCAACCTGGGGACTGTGCCCCCACTCGATCCCAGCACACATCCCTCTTCCCCCACTGGACCCCAGCTCACCCCCCTGTCCCCGGACTGGACCCCAGCACATTTCCCTATCCCTGGTAGACCCCAACTCACCTCCCTGTCCCGAGTAGACCCCCCCTGTCCCTGGACTGGACCCCAGCTCGTCTCCCTGACCCCGGACTGGACCCCAGCTCGTCTCCCTGACCCCGGACTGGACCCCAGCTCGTCTCCCTGTCCCCGGACTGGACCCCAGCTCGTGTCCCTGACCCCGGACTGGACCCCAGCTCGTCTCCCTGACCCCGGACTGGACCCCAGCTCGTCTCCCTGTCCCCGGACTGGACCCCAGCTCGTCTCCCTGACCCCGGACTGGACCCCAGCTCGTCTCCCTGTCCCCAGTAGACCCCCAGCTCGTCTCCCTGTCCCCGGACTGGACCCCAGCTCGTCTCCCTGTCCCCGGACTGGACCCCAGCTCGTCTCCCTGTCCCCAGTAGACCCCCAGCTCGTCTCCCTGTCCCCGGACTGGACCCCAGCTCGTCTCCCTGTCCCCGGACTGGACCCCAGCTCGTCTCCCTGTCCCCAGTAGACCCCCAGCTCGTCTCCCTGTCCCCGGACTGGACCCCAGCTCGTCTCCCTGACCCCGGACTGGACCCCAGCTCGTCTCCCTGTCCCCAGTAGACCCCGAGCTGCTGTGTTGTGATTGTGCTAGGAATGTGTCAAATGCTGTAATAAATGGGGGGAGGGGGAATTGTCCTCCGTGTCATCCTCATCACTGTGCTCAGCCAGCTCCGAACTGTCCAAGGTACTGACCGACTGGATTGAAGTCAGATCATCGCAACTACTGCTTTCACTGTCAGGCACAGAGACAGGCTTCATTTTCAACGCTGAAACAACACCGAGAAACAGACAGGTTACCGACCAGAACCACAAACACATGCTGCCTGCCTGGACAGGACAGTGGGAGAGTGTTAAACAAGGCCTTCACGTGACAGTGGGACCAGGATACAGGTACCAAACTGGAGAACAGGCACAGGGGATCTTCAGCAGTTTAACAGTGGGAACGGGGAGGTTTTGGATCAGTCTGGATCACTTGGATCCCAGGCTCAAGTGGGAGACGAGGAAAGAAATTACCCAAATGTTCAATTCCTCTCTGGGCACAGAGAAGCTGTCAGAGGACTGGAGGACAGCTAATGTGGTTCCCCTTTACAAGGAGAGTGGGAGAGAAACCAGGGGATTACAGGGCAATGGGTCTCACATCAGTGGGAGGGAAATTACTGGAGAGAATTCTGAAGGAGAGCATTAATCTCCACTTGGAGAGGCAAGGTTTGCTCAGGGATAGTCAGCACGGCTTTGTCAGAGGGAGGTCATGCTGAACAAATCTGGTGGAATGTTTCAAGGTGGTTACCAGGTGTGTAGATGTGGATAGCGCAGTTAATCTGGATTTTAGCGCGGCCCCACAGGGAAACTGATACAGAAGGTAAAAGCTGATGGGATTCAGAAATGGCTGGGTGCCGGGAGACAGAGGGAGGGGTGTGTGTGTGTGATTGGGGCCCAGTGTGTGGTGGGGTCCCACAGGGATCTGTGCTGGGTCCCTTACTGTGTGTGAGATTGGGGCCCAGTGTGTGGTGGGGTCCCACGGGGATCTGTGCTGGGTCCCTTACTGTGTGTGTGATTGGAGCCCAGTGTGTGGTGGGGACCCACGGGGATCTGTGCTGGGTCCCTTACTGTGTCTGTGATTGGGGCCCAGTGTGTGGTGGGGTCCCACGGGGATCTGTGCTGGGTCCCTTACTGTGTGTGTGATTGGGGCCCAGTGTGTGGTGGGGACCCACGGGGATCTGTGCTGGGTCCCTTACTGTGTGTGTGATTGGGGCCCAGTGTGTGATGGGGTCCCATGGGGATCTGTGCTGGGTCCCTTACTGTGTGTGTGATTGGGGCCCAGTGTGTGGTGGGGACCCACAGGGATCTGTGCTGGGTCCCTTACTGTGTGTGTGATTGGAGCCCAGTGTGTGGTGGGGACCCACAGGGATCTGTGCTGGGTCCCTTACTGTGTGTGTGATTGGGGCCCAGTGTGTGGTGGGGTCCCACGGGGATCTGTGCTGGGTCCCTTACTGTGTGTGTGATTGGGGCCCAGTGTGTGGTGGGTACCCACGGGGATCTGTGCTGGGTCCCTTACTGTGTGTGTGATTGGGGCCCAGTGTGTGGTGGGTACCCACGGGGATCTGTGCTGGGTCCCTTACTGTGTGTGTGACTGGGGTCCAGTGTGTGGTGGGGTCCCACGGGGATCTGTGCTGGGTCCCTTACTGTGTGTGTGACTGGGGCCCAGTGTGTGGTGGGGTCCCACGGGGATCTGTGCTGGGTCCCTTACTGTGTGTGTGATTGGGGCCCAGTGTGTGGTGGGGACCCACAGGGATCTGTGCTGGGTCCCTTACTGTGTGTGTGATTGGGGCCCAGTGTGTGGTAGGGTCCCACAGGGATCTGTGCTGGGTCCCTTACTGTGTGTGTGATTGGGGCCCAGTGTGTGGTGGGGACCCACAGGGATCTGTGCTGGGTCCCTTACTGTGTGTGTGATTGGGGCCCAGTGTGTGGTGGGGTCCCACAGGGATCTGTGCTGGGTCCCTTACTGTGTGTGTGATTGGGGCCCAGTGTGTGGTGGGGTCCCACAGGGATCTGTGCTGGGTCCCTTACTGTGTGTGTGATTGGGGCCCAGTGTGTGGTAGGGTCCCACAGGGATCTGTGCTGGGTCCCTTAGTGATTGTGATATTCACAAACAATACGGATGAGCATGTGGGGGGTGTGTGTGGGGGTTGTGGGGGGGGGGGGGGGGTGTTGGGGGGGGAGTGTGGGGTGTGTGGTGTGTTGGGGGTGTTTGTGGGGGTGGGTGGCTGTGGGTGGGGTGATAATTAAGTTTCTGGGTGACGAAGATTGGTCGGGTGGTTAACAGTGAGGAAGATGAGCTTGGGTTCCAGGGGGATCTAATCCAATTGGTCAGATGGACAGATCCGGAGCAGATGGAGTTTAACCCTGATCACGATGAGATGGAGTTTAACCCTGATCACTGTGAGTTTAACCCTGATCACTGTGAGGTTAACCCTGATCACTGGGAGATGGAGGTTAACCCTGATCACTGTGAGATGGAGTTTAACCCTGATCACTGTGAGTTTAACCCTGATCACTGTGAGATGGAGTTTAACCCTGATCACTGTGAGATGGAGTTTAACCCTGATCACTGTGAGATGGAGTTTAACCCTGATCACTGTGAGATGGAGTTTAACCCTGATCACTGTGAGTTTAACCCTGATCACTGTGAGGTTAACCCTGATCACTGTGAGTTTAACCCTGATCACTGTGAGATGGAGTTTAACCCTGAACACTGTGAGATGGAGTTTAACCCTGATCACTGTGAGGTTAACCCTGATCACTGTGAGATGGAGTTTAACCCTGATCACTGTGAGATGGAGTTTAACCCTGATCACTGTGAGATGGAGTTTAACCCTGATCACTGTGAGATGGAGTTTAACCCTGATCACTGTGAGATGGAGTTTAACCCTGATCACTGTGAGATGGAGTTTAACCCTGATCACTGTGAGATGGAGTTTAACCCTGATCACTGTGAGTTTAACCCTGATCACTGTGAGTTTAACCCTGATCACTGTGAGTTTAACCCTGATCACTGTGAGATGGAGTTTAACCCTGATCACTGTGAGTTTAACCCTGATCACTGTGAGGTTAACCCTGATCACTGTGAGATGGAGTTTAACCCTGATCACTGTGAGATGGAGTTTAACCCTGATCACTGTGAGTTTAACCCTGATCACTGTGAGATGGAGTTTAACCCTGATCACTGTGAGATGGAGTTTAACCCTGATCACTGTGAGATGGAGTTTAACCCTGATCACTGTGAGGTTAACCCTGATCACTGTGAGATGGAGTTTAACCCTGATCACTGTGAGTTTAACCCTGATCACTGTGAGATGGAGTTTCACCCTGATCACTGTGAGATGGAGTTTAACCCTGATCACTGTGAGGTTAACCCTGATCACTGTGAGATGGAGTTTAACCCTGATCACTGTGAGGTTAACCCTGATCACTGTGAGATGGAGTTTAACCCTGATCACTGTGAGGTTAACCCTGATCACTGTGAGATGGAGCTTAACCCTGATCACTGTGAGGTGGAGTTTAACCCTGATCACTGTGAGGTGGAGTTTAACCCTGATCACGGTGAGGTTAACACTGATCACTGTGAGTTTAACCCTGATCACTGTGAGATGGAGTTTAACCCTGATCACTGTGAGGTTAACACTGATCACTGTGAGATGGAGTTTAACCCTGATCACTGTGAGGTTAACCCTGATCACTGTGAGATGGAGTTTAACCCTGATCACTGTGAGTTTAACCCTGATCACTGTGAGATGGAGTTTAACCCTGATCACTGTGAGATGGAGTTTAACCCTGATCACTGTGAGATGGAGTTTAACCCTGATCACTGTGAGGTTAACCCTGATCACTGTGAGATGGGGTTTAACCCTGATCACTGTGAGATGGAGTTTAACCCTGATCACTGTGAGATGGAGTTTAACCCTGATCACTGTGAGTTGGAGTTTAACCCTGATCACTGTGAGTTTAACCCTGATCACTGTGAGGTTAACCCTGATCACTGTGAGATGGGGTTTAACCCTGATCACTGTGAGATGGGGTTTAACCCTGATCACTGTGAGATGGAGTTTAACCCTGATCACTGTGAGATGGAGTTTAACCCTGATCACTGTGAGTTTAACCCTGATCACTGTGAGATGGAGGTTAACCCTGATCACTGTGAGGTTAACCCTGATCACTGTGAGATGGAGTTTAACCCTGATCACTGTGAGTTTAACCCTGATCACTGTGAGGTGGAGTTTAACCCTGATCACTGTGAGTTTAACCCTGATCACTGTGAGTTTAACCCTGATCACTGTGAGATGGAGTTTAACCCTGATCACTGTGAGATGGAGTTTAACCCTGATCACTGTGAGGTTTACCCTGATCACTGTGAGATGGAGTTTAACCCTGATCACTGTGAGATGGAGTTTAACCCTGATCACTGTGAGATGGAGTTTAACCCTGATCACTGTGAGATGGAGTTTAACCCTGATCACTGTGAGATGGAGTTTAACCCTGATCACTGTGAGATGGAGTTTAACCCTGATCACTGTGAGATGGAGTTTAACCCTGATCACTGTGAGATGGAGTTTAACCCTGATCACTGTGAGATGGAGTTTAACCCTGATCACTGTGAGATGGAGTTTAACCCTGATCACTGTGAGATGGAGTTTAACCCTGATCACTGTGAGATGGAGTTTAACCCTGATCACTGTGAGATGGAGTTTAACCCTGATCACTGTGAGGTTAACCCTGATCACTGTGAGGTTAACCCTGATCACTGTGAGATGGAGTTTAACCCTGATCACTGTGAGATGGAGTTTAACCCTGATCACTGTGTGGTTAACCCTGATCACTGTGAGGTTAACCCTGATCACTGTGAGATGGAGTTTAACCCTGATCACTGTGAGATGGAGTTTAACCCTGATCACTGTGTGGTTAACCCTGATCACTGTGAGGTTAACCCTGATCACTGTGAGGTGGAGTTTAACCCTGATCACTGTGAGTTTAACCCTGATCACTGTGAGTTTAACCCTGATCACTGTGAGATGGAGTTTAACCCTGATCACTGTGAGATTAACCCTGATCACTGTGAGATTAACCCTGATCACTGTGAGATGGAGTTTAACCCTGATCACTGTGAGATGGAGTTTAACCCTGATCACTGTGAGGTTAACCCTGATCACTGTGAGTTTAACCCTGATCACTGTGAGATGGAGTTTAACCCTGATCACTGTGAGATGGAGTTTAACCCTGATCACTGTTAGGTTAACTCTGATCACTGGGAGATGGAGTTTAACCCTGATCACTGTGAGTTTAACCCTGATCACTGTGAGATGGAGTTTAACACTGATCACTGTGAGGTTAACCCTGATCACTGTGAGGTTAACCCTGATCACTGTGAGGTTAACCCTCATCACTATGAGATGGAGTTTAACCCTGATCACTGTGAGATGGAGTTTAACCCTGATCACTGTGAGTTTAACCCTGATCACTGTGAGGTTAACCCTGATCACTGTGAGTTTAACCCTGATCACTGTGAGATGGAGTTTAACCCTGAACACTGTGAGATGGAGTTTAACCCTGATCACTGTGAGGTTAACCCTGATCACTGTGAGATGGAGTTTAACCCTGATCACTGTGAGATGGAGTTTAACCCTGATCACTGTGAGATGGAGTTTAACCCTGATCACTGTGAGATGGAGTTTAACCCTGATCACTGTGAGATGGAGTTTAACCCTGATCACTGTGAGATGGAGTTTAACCCTGATCACTGTGAGATGGAGTTTAACCCTGATCACTGTGAGTTTAACCCTGATCACTGTGAGTTTAACCCTGATCACTGTGAGTTTAACCCTGATCACTGTGAGATGGAGTTTAACCCTGATCACTGTGAGTTTAACCCTGATCACTGTGAGGTTAACCCTGATCACTGTGAGATGTAGTTTAACCCTGATCACTGTGAGATGGAGTTTAACCCTGATCACTGTGAGTTTAACCCTGATCACTGTGAGATGGAGTTTAACCCTGATCACTGTGAGATGGAGTTTAACCCTGATCACTGTGAGATGGAGTTTAACCCTGATCACTGTGAGGTTAACCCTGATCACTGTGAGATGGAGTTTAACCCTGATCACTGTGAGTTTAACCCTGATCACTGTGAGATGGAGTTTCACCCTGATCACTGTGAGATGGAGTTTAACCCTGATCACTGTGAGGTTAACCCTGATCACTGTGAGATGGAGTTTAACCCTGATCACTGTGAGGTTAACCCTGATCACTGTGAGATGGAGTTTAACCCTGATCACTGTGAGGTTAACCCTGATCACTGTGAGATGGAGCTTAACCCTGATCACTGTGAGGTGGAGTTTAACCCTGATCACTGTGAGGTGGAGTTTAACCCTGATCACGGTGAGGTTAACACTGATCACTGTGAGTTTAACCCTGATCACTGTGAGATGGAGTTTAACCCTGATCACTGTGAGGTTAACACTGATCACTGTGAGATGGAGTTTAACCCTGATCACTGTGAGGTTAACCCTGATCACTGTGAGATGGAGTTTAACCCTGATCACTGTGAGTTTAACCCTGATCACTGTGAGATGGAGTTTAACCCTGATCACTGTGAGATGGAGTTTAACCCTGATCACTGTGAGATGGAGTTTAACCCTGATCACTGTGAGGTTAACCCTGATCACTGTGAGATGGGGTTTAACCCTGATCACTGTGAGATGGAGTTTAACCCTGATCACTGTGAGATGGAGTTTAACCCTGATCACTGTGAGTTGGAGTTTAACCCTGATCACTGTGAGTTTAACCCTGATCACTGTGAGTTTAACCCTGATCACTGTGAGGTTAACCCTGATCACTGTGAGATGGGGTTTAACCCTGATCACTGTGAGATGGGGTTTAACCCTGATCACTGTGAGATGGAGTTTAACCCTGATCACTGTGAGATGGAGTTTAACCCTGATCACTGTGAGTTTAACCCTGATCACTGTGAGATGGAGGTTAACCCTGATCACTGTGAGGTTAACCCTGATCACTGTGAGATGGAGTTTAACCCTGATCACTGTGAGTTTAACCCTGATCACTGTGAGGTGGAGTTTAACCCTGATCACTGTGAGTTTAACCCTGATCACTGTGAGTTTAACCCTGATCACTGTGAGATGGAGTTTAACCCTGATCACTGTGAGATGGAGTTTAACCCTGATCACTGTGAGGTTTACCCTGATCACTGTGAGATGGAGTTTAACCCTGATCACTGTGAGATGGAGTTTAACCCTGATCACTGTGAGATGGAGTTTAACCCTGATCACTGTGAGATGGAGTTTAACCCTGATCACTGTGAGATGGAGTTTAACCCTGATCACTGTGAGATGGAGTTTAACCCTGATCACTGTGAGATGGAGTTTAACCCTGATCACTGTGAGATGGAGTTTAACCCTGATCACTGTGAGATGGAGTTTAACCCTGATCACTGTGAGATGGAGTTTAACCCTGATCACTGTGAGATGGAGTTTAACCCTGATCACTGTGAGATGGAGTTTAACCCTGATCACTGTGAGATGGAGTTTAACCCTGATCACTGTGAGGTTAACCCTGATCACTGTGAGGTTAACCCTGATCACTGTGAGATGGAGTTTAACCCTGATCACTGTGAGATGGAGTTTAACCCTGATCACTGTGTGGTTAACCCTGATCACTGTGAGGTTAACCCTGATCACTGTGAGATGGAGTTTAACCCTGATCACTGTGAGATGGAGTTTAACCCTGATCACTGTGTGGTTAACCCTGATCACTGTGAGGTTAACCCTGATCACTGTGAGGTGGAGTTTAACCCTGATCACTGTGAGTTTAACCCTGATCACTGTGAGTTTAACCCTGATCACTGTGAGATGGAGTTTAACCCTGATCACTGTGAGATTAACCCTGATCACTGTGAGATTAACCCTGATCACTGTGAGATGGAGTTTAACCCTGATCACTGTGAGATGGAGTTTAACCCTGATCACTGTGAGGTTAACCCTGATCACTGTGAGTTTAACCCTGATCACTGTGAGATGGAGTTTAACCCTGATCACTGTGAGATGGAGTTTAACCCTGATCACTGTTAGGTTAACTCTGATCACTGGGAGATGGAGTTTAACCCTGATCACTGTGAGTTTAACCCTGATCACTGTGAGATGGAGTTTAACACTGATCACTGTGAGGTTAACCCTGATCACTGTGAGGTTAACCCTGATCACTGTGAGGTTAACCCTCATCACTATGAGATGGAGTTTAACCCTGATCACTGTGAGATGGAGTTTAACCCTGATCACTGTGAGTTTAACCCTGATCACTGTGAGATGGAGGTTAACCCTGATCACTGTGAGGTTAACCCTGATCACTGTGAGATGGAGTTTAACCCTGATCACTGTGAGGTTAACCCTGATCACTGTGAGATGGAGTTTAACCCTGATCACTGTGAGATGGAGTTTAACCCTGATCACTGTGAGATGGAGTTTAACCCTGATCACTGTGAGATGGAGTTTAACCCTGATCACTGTGAGATGGAGTTTAACCCTGATCACTGTGAGATGGAGTTTAACCCTGATCACTGTGAGATTAACCCTGATCACTGTGAGATGGAGTTTAACCCTGATCACTGTGAGTTTAACCCTGATCACTGTGAGATGGAGTTTAACACTGATCACTGTGAGGTTAACCCTGATCACTGTGAGGTTAACCCTGATCACTATGAGATGGAGTTTAACCCTGATCACTGTGAGATGGAGTTTAACCCTGATCACTGTGAGATGGATTTTAACCCTGATCACAGTAAGATGGAGTTTAACCCTGATCACTGTGAGTTTAACCCTGATCACTGTGAGATGGAGTTTAACCCTGATCACTGTGAGATGGAGTTTAACCCTGATCACTGTGAGATGGAGTTTAACCCTGATCACTGTGAGATTAACCCTGATCACTGTGAGATGGAGTTTAACCCTGATCACTGTGAGTTTAACCCTGATCACTGTGAGATGGAGTTTAACCCTGATCACTGTGAGTTTAACCCTGATCACTGTGAGATTAACCCTGATCACTGTGAGATGGAGTTTAACCCATGATCACTGTGAGTTTAACCCTGATCACTGTGAGATGGAGTTTAACCCTGATCACTGTGAGATGGAGTTTAACCCTGATCACTGTGAGATGGAGTTTAACCCTGATCACTGTGAGATTAACCCTGATCACTGTGAGATGGAGTTTAACCCTGATCACTGTGAGATTAACCCTGATCACTGTGAGATGGAGTTTAACCCTGATCACTGTGAGATTAACCCTGATCACTGTGAGATGGAGTTTAACCCTGATCACTGTGAGATGGAGTTTAACCCTGATCACTGTGAGATGGAGTTTAACCCTGATCACTGTGAGATGGAGTTTAACCCTGATCACTGTGAGATGGAGGTTAACCCTGATCACTGTGAGTTTAACCCTGATCACTGTGAGATGGAGTTTAACCCTGATCACTGTGAGTTTAACCCTGATCACTGTGAGATGGAGTTTAACCCTGATCACTGTGAGATGGAGTTTAACCCTGATCACTGTGAGGTTAACCCTGATCACTGTGAGATGGAGTTTAACCCTGATCACTGTGAGTTTAACCCTGATCACTGTGAGTTTAACCCTGATCACTGTGAGATGGAGTTTAACCCTGATCACTGTGAGATGGAGTTTAACCCTGATCACTGTGAGTTTAACCCTGATCACTGTGAGATGGAGTTTAACCCTGATCACTGTGAGATGGAGTTTAACCCTGATCACTGTGGGGTTAACCCTGATCACTGTGAGATGGAGTTTAACCCTGATCACTGTGAGTTTAACCCTGATCACTGTGAGATGGAGTTTAACCCTGATCACTGTGAGGTTAACCCTGATCACTGTGAGATGGAGTTTAACCCTGATCACTGTGAGATGGAGTTTAACCCTGATCACTGTGAGTTTAACCCTGATCACTGTGAGATGGAGTTTAACCCTGATCACTGTGAGATGGAGTTTAACCCTGATCACTGTGAGATGGAGATTAACCCTGATCACTGTGAGTTTAACCCTGATCACTGTGAGATGGAGTTTAACCCTGATCACTGTGAGTTTAACCCTGATCACTGTGAGATGGAGTTTAACCCTGATCACTGTGAGATGGAGTTTAACCCTGATCACTGTGAGGTTAACCCAGATCACTGTGAGATGGAGTTTAACCCTGATCACTGTGAGATGGAGTTTAACCCTGATCACTGTGAGATGGAGTTTAACCCTGATCACTGTGAGATGGAGTTTAACCCTGATCACTGTGAGATGGAGTTTAACCCTGATCACGATGAGATGGAGTTTAACCCTGATCACTGAGAGATGGAGTTTAACCCTGATCACTGTGAGATGGAGTTTAACCCTGATCACTGTGAGATGGAGTTTAACCCTGATCACTGTGAGATGGAGTTTAACCCTGATCACTGTGAGATGGAGTTTAACCCTGATCACTGTGAGATGGAGTTTAACCCTGATCACTGTGAGTTTAACCCTGATCACTGTGAGTTTAACCCTGATCACTGTGAGTTTAACCCTGATCACTGTGAGATGGAGTTTAACCCTGATCACTGTGAGGTTAACCCTGATCACTGTGAGATGGGGTTTAACCCTGATCACTGTGAGGTTAACCCTGATCACTGTGAGGTTAAACCTGATCACTGTGAGGTTAACCCTGATCACTGTGAGGTTAACCCTGATCACTGTGAGGTGGAGTTTAACCCTGATCACTGTGAGATGGAGTTTAACCCTGATCACTGTGTGGTTAACCCTGATCACTGTGAGGTTAACCCTGATCACTGTGAGGTGGAGTTTAACCCTGATCACTGTGAGATGGAGTTTAACCCTGATCACTGTGAGATGGAGTTTAACCCTGATCACTGTGAGTTTAACCCTGATCACTGTGAGATGGAGTTTAACCCTGATCACTGTGAGATGGAGTTTAACCCTGATCACTGTGTGGTTAACCCTGATCACTGTGAGGTTAACCCTGATCACTGTGAGATGGAGTTTAACCCTGATCACTGTGAGATGGAGTTTAACCCTGATCACTGTGTGGTTAACCCTGATCACTGTGAGGTTAACCCTGATCACTGTGAGGTGGAGTTTAACCCTGATCACTGTGAGTTTAACCCTGATCACTGTGAGTTTAACCCTGATCACTGTGAGTTTAACCCTGATCACTGTGAGATGGAGTTTAACCCTGATCACTGTGAGTTTAAACCTGATCACTGTGAGGTTAACCCTGATCACTATGAGATGGAGTTTAACCCTGATCACTGTGAGATGGAGTTTAACCCTGATCACTGTGAGATGGAGTTTAACCCTGATCACTGAGAGATGGAGTTTAACCCTGATCACTGTGAGGTTAACCCTGATCACCGTGAGTTTAACCCTGATCACTGTGAGATGGAGTTTAACCCTGATCACTGTGAGATGGAGTTCAACCCTGATCACTGTGAGATGGAGTTTAACCCTGATCACTGTGAGATGGAGTTTAACCCTGATCACTGTGAGATGGAGTTTAACCCTGATCACTGTTAGGTTAACTCTGATCACTGTGAGATGGAGTTTAACCCTGATCACTGTGAGTTTAACCCTGATCACTGTGAGATGGAGTTTAACACTGATCACTGTGAGGTTAACCCTGATCACTGTGAGGTTAACCCTGATCACTATGAGATGGAGTTTAACCCTGATCACTGTGAGATGGAGTTTAACCCTGATCACTGTGAGGTTAACCCTGATCACTGTGAGATGGAGGTTAACCCTGATCACTGTGAGGTTAACCCTGATCACTGTGAGATGGAGTTTAACCCTGATCACTGTGAGTTTAACCCTGATCACTGTGAGATGGAGGTTAACCCTGATCACTGTGAGGTTAACCCTGATCACTGTGAGATGGAGTTTAACCCTGATCACTGTGAGATGGAGTTTAACCCCGATCACTGTGAGATGGAGTTCAACCCTGATCACTGTGAGTTTAACCCTGATCACTGTGAGATGGAGTTTAACCCTGATCACTGTGAGATGGAGTTTAACCCTGATCACTGTGAGTTTAACCCTGATCACTGTGAGATGGATTTTAACCCTGACCACTGTGAGATGGAGTTTAACCCTGATCACTGTGAGTTTAACCCTGATCACTGTGAGATGGAGTTTAACCCTGATCACTGTGAGATGGAGTTTAACCCTGATCACTGTGAGTTTAACCCTGATCACTGTGAGATGGAGTTTAACCCTGATCACTGTGAGATGGAGTTTAACCCTGATCACTGTGAGATGGAGTTTAACCCTGATCACTGTGAGTTTAACCCTGATCACTGTGAGATGGAGTTTAACCCTGATCACTGTGAGGTTAACCCTGATCACTGTGAGATGGAGTTTAACCCTGATCACTGTGAGATGGAGTTTAACCCTGATCACTGTGAGATGGAGTTTAACCCTGATCACTGTGAGTTTAACCCTGATCACTGTGAGATGGAGTTTAACCCTGATCACTGTGAGGTTAACCCTGATCACTGTGAGATGGAGTTTAACCCTGATCACTGTGAGATGGAGTTTAACCCTGATCACTGTGAGTTTAACCCTGATCACTGTGAGATGGAGTTTAACCCTGATCACTGTGAGATGGAGTTTAACCCTGATCACTGTGAGTTTAACCCTGATCACTGTGAGATGGAGTTTAACCCTGATCACTGTGAGATGGAGTTTAACCCTGATCACTGTGAGATGGAGTTTAACCCTGATCACTGTGAGATGGAGTTTAACCCTGATCACTGTGAGTTTAACCCTGATCACTGTGAGATGGAGTTTAACCCTGATCACTGTGGGGTTAACCCTGATCACTGTGAGATGGAGTTAAACCCTGATCACTGTTAGGTTAACTCTGATCACTGTGAGATGGAGTTTAACCCTGATCACTGTGAGGTTAACCCTGATCACTGTGAGATGGTGTTTAACCCTGATCACTGTGAGATGGAGTTTAACCCTGATCACTGTGAGATGGAGTTTAACCCTGATCACTGTGAGATGGAGTTTAACCCTGATCACTGGGAGATGGAGTTTAACCCTGATCACTGGGAGATGGAGTTTAACCCTGATCACTGTGAGGTTAACGCTGATCACTGTGAGATGGAGTTTAACCCTGATCACTGTGAGGTTAACCCTGATCACTGTGAGGTTCTCCCTGATCACTGTGAGGTTATCCCTGATCACTGTGAGATGGAGTTTAACCCTGATCACTGTGAGTTTAACCCTGATCACTGGGAGATGGAGTTTAACCCTGATCACTGTGAGGTTAACGCTGATCACTGTGAGATGGAGTTTAACCCTGATCACTGTGAGTTTAACCCTGATCACTGTGAGATGGAGTTTAACCCTGATCACTGTGAGGTTAACCCTGATCACTGTGAGGTTAACCCTGATCACTGTGAGGTTAACCCTGATCACTGTGAGGTTAACCCTGATCACTGTGAGGTTATCCCTGATCACTGTGAGGTTAACCCTGATCACTGTGAGATGGAGTTTAACCCTGATCACTGTGAGTTTAACCCTGATCACTGTGAGATGGAGTTTAACCCTGATCACTGTGAGGTTAACCCTGATCACTGTGAGGTTAACCCTGATCACTGTGAGATGGAGTTTAACCCTGATCACTGTGAGTTTAACCCTGATCACTGTGGGGTTAACCCTGATCACTGTGAGATGGAGTTTAACCCTGATCACTGTGAGTTTAACCCTGATCACTGTGAGATGGAGTTTAACCCTGATCACTGTGAGGTTAACCCTGATCACTGTGAGTTTAACCGTGATCACTGTGAGTTTAACCCTGATCACTGTGGGGTTAACGCTGATCACTGTGAGATGGAGTTTAACCCTGATCACTGTGAGGTTAACCCTGATCACTGTGAGTTTAACCCTGATCACTGTGAGTTTAACCCTGATCACTGTGGGGTTAACCCTGATCACTGTGAGATGGAGTTTAACCCTGATCACTGTCAGTTTAACCCTGATCACTGTGAGATGGAGTTTAACCCTGATCACTGTGAGGTTAACCCTGATCACTGTGAGTTTAACCCTGATCACTGTGAGTTTAACCCTGATCACTGTGGGGTTAACCCTGATCACTGTGAGGTTAACCCTGATCACTGTGAGGTTAACCCTGATCACTGTGAGATGGAGTTTAACCCTGATCACTGTGAGTTTAACCCTGATCACTGTGAGATGGAGTTTAACCCTGATCACTGTGAGGTTAACCCTGATCACTGTGAGATGGAGTTTAACCCTGATCACTGTGAGTTATGGGGGGGAGTGATCGAGGTGTGTAAGGTTATGGGGGGGAGTGATCGAGGTGTGTAAGGTTATGGGGGGGAGGGGGAGTGATCGAGGTGTGTAAGGTTATGGGGGGAGGGGGGAGTGATCGAGGTGTGTAAGGTTATGGGGGGGAGGGGGAGTGATCGAGGTGTGTAAGGTTATGGGGGGGAGTGATCGAGGTGTGTAAGGTTATGGGGGGGAGGGGGGAGAGTGATCGAGGTGTGTAAGGTTATGGGGGAGAGTGATCGAGGTGTGTAAGGTTCTGGGGAGAGTGATCGAGGTGTGTAAGGTTATGGGGGGAGGGGAGAGTGATCGAGGTGTGTAAGGTTATGGGGGGAGGGGAGAGTGATCGAGGTGTGTAAGGTTATGGGGGGGAGGGGGGAGTGATCGAGGTGTGTCAGGTTATGGGGGGGAGGGGCGAGTGATCGAGGTGTGTAAGGTTATGGGGGGGAGTGATCGAGGTGTGTAAGGTTATGGGGGGGGAGGGGAGAGTGATTGAGGTGTGTCAGGTTATGGGGGGGGAGAGTGATCGAGGTGTGTAAGGTTATGGGGGGGGAGTGATCGAGGTGTGTAAGGTTATGGGGGGAGGGGGGAGTGATCGAGGTGTGTAAGGTTATGGTGGGGAGTGATCGAGGTGTGTAAGGTTATGGGGGAGGGGGGAGTGATCGAGGTGTGTAAGGTTATGGGGGGAGGGGGGAGTGATTGAGGTGTGTCAGGTTATGGGGGGGAGTGATCGAGGTGTGTAAGGTTATGGGGGGGAGTGATCGAGGTGTGTAAGGTTATGGGGGGGGGAGTGATCGAGGTGTGAAAGGTTATGGGGGGAGGGGGGAGTGATCGAGGTGTGTAAGGTTATGGGGGGGGAGGGGAGAGTGATTGAGGTGTGTCAGGTTATGGGGGGGAGGGGGGAGTGATCGAGGTGTGTAAGGTTATGGGGGGGAGGGGGGAGTGATCGAGGTGTGTAAGGTTATGGGGGGGAGGGGAGAGTGATCGAGGTGTGTAAGGTTATGGGGGGGAGTGATCGAGGTGTGTAAGGTTATGGGGGGAGGGGGGAGTGATCGAGGTGTGTAAGGTTATGGGGGGGAGGGGAGAGTGATTGAGGTGTGTCAGGTTATGGGGGGGGAGTGATCGAGGTGTGTAAGGTTATGGGGGGGAGTGATCGAGGTGTGTAAGGTTATGGGGGGGAGGGGGGAGAGTGATCGAGGTGTGTAAGGTTATGGGGGCGAGTGATCGAGGTGTGTAAGGTTATGGGGGGGAGGGGGGAGTGATCGAGGTGTGTAAGGTTATGGGGGGGAGGGGAGAGTGATCGAGGTGTGTAAGGTTATGGGGGGGAGTGATCGAGGTGTGTAAGGTTATGGGGGGAGGGGGGAGTGATCGAGGTGTGTAAGGGTATGGGGGGGAGTGATCGAGGTGTGTAAGGTTATGGGGGGGAAGGGGAGAGTGATTGAGGTGTGTCAGGTTATGGGGGGGGAGTGATCGAGGTGTGTAAGGTTATGGGGGGGAGTGATCGAGGTGTGTAAGGTTATGGGGGGGAGGGGGGAGAGTGATCGAGGTGTGTAAGGTTATGGGGGAGAGTGATCGAGGTGTGTAAGGTTATGGGGGCGAGTGATCGAGGTGTGTAAGGTTATGGGGGGAGGGGAGAGTGAACGAGGTGTGTAAGGTTATGGGGGGGAGGGGGGAGTGATCGAGGTGTGTAAGGTTATGGGGGGGAGGGGGGGAGTGATCGAGGTGTGTAAGGTTATGGGGGGGAGGGGGAGTGATCGAGGTGTGTAAGGTTATGGGGGGGAGGGGGAGTGATCGAGGTGTGTAAGGTTATGGGGGGAGGGGGGAGTGATCGAGGTGTGTAAGGGTATGGGGGGGAGGGGGGAGTGATCGAGGTGTGTAAGGTTATGGGGGAGAGTGATCGAGGTGTGTAAGGTTATGGGGGGGAGGGGGAGTGATCGAGGTGTGTAAGGTTATGGGGGGAGGGGGGAGTGATCGAGGTGTGTAAGGTTATGGGGGGGAGTGATCGAGGTGTGTAAGGTTATGGGGGGGAGGGGGGAGAGTGATCGAGGTGTGTAAGGTTATGGGGGAGAGTGATCGAGGTGTGTAAGGTTCTGGGGGAGAGTGATCGAGGTGTGTAAGGTTATGGGGGGAGGGGAGAGTGATCGAGGTGTGTAAGGTTATGGGGGGAGGGGAGAGTGATCGAGGTGTGTAAGGTTATGGGGGGGGAGGGGGGAGTGATCGAGGTGTGTAAGGTTATGGGGGGGAGGGGAGAGTGATCGAGGTGTGTAAGGTTATGGGGGGAGGGTAGAGTGATCGAGGTGTGTAAGGTTATGGGGGGGAGTGATCGAGGTGTGTAAGGGTATGGGGGGGAGTGATCGAGCTGTGTAAGGTTATGGGGGGGAGGGGAGAGTGATTGAGGTGTGTCAGGTTATGGGGGGAGGGGGGAGAGTGATCGAGGTGTGTAAGGGTATGGGGGGGAGTGATCGAGGTGTGTAAGGTTATGGGGGGGAGTGATCGAGGTGTGTAAGGTTATGGGGGGGAGTGATCGAGGTGTGTAAGGTTATGGGGGGGAGGGGAGAGTGATTGAGGTGTGTCAGGTTATGGGGGGGAGAGTGATCGAGGTGTGTAAGGTTATGGGGGGAGGGGGGAGTGATCGAGGTGTGTAAGGTTATGGGGGGGAGGGGAGAGTGATTGAGGTGTGTCAGGTTATGGGGGGGAGGGGGGAGTGATCGAGGTGTGTAAGGTTATGGGGGGGGAGGGGAGAGTGATTGAGGTGTGTAAGGTTATGGGGGGGAGTGATCGAGGTGTGTAAGGTTATGGGGGGAGGGGGGAGTGATCGAGGTGTGTAAGGTTATGGGGGGGAGTGATCGAGGTGTGTAAGGTTATGGGGGGGGAGGGGAGAGTGATTGAGGTGTGTCAGGTTATGGGGGGGGAGTGATCGAGGTGTGTAAGGTTATGGGGGGAGTGATCGAGGTGTGTAAGGTTATGGGGGGGAGTGATCGAGGTGTGTAAGGTTATGGGGGGGAGTGATCGAGGTGTGTAAGGTTATGGGGGGAGGGGGGGAGTGATCGAGGTGTGTAAGGTTATGGGGGGGGAGGGGAGAGTGATCGAGGTGTGTAAGGTTATGGGGGGGGAGTGATCGAGGTGTGTAAGGTTATGGGGGGGGAGGGGGGAGTGATCGAGGTGTGTAAGGTTATGGGGGGGAGTGATCGAGGTGTGTAAGGTTATGGGGGGGAGTGATCGAGGTGTGTAAGGTTATGGGGGGGAGGGGGGAGTGATCGAGGTGTGTAAGGTTATGGGG
Organism: Chiloscyllium punctatum; assembly: GCF_047496795.1. Lineage (NCBI taxonomy): Eukaryota > Metazoa > Chordata > Chondrichthyes > Orectolobiformes > Hemiscylliidae > Chiloscyllium > Chiloscyllium punctatum. The sequence goes on along the minus strand of NW_027311267.1, from coordinate 4,880 downwards.
GGAGGGGGGAGTGATCGAGGTGTGTAAGGTTATGGGGGGGAGGGGGGAGTGATCGAGGTGTGTAAGGTTATGGGGGGAGGGGGGAGTGATCGAGGTGTGTAAGGTTATGGGGGGGAGGGGGGAGTGATCGAGGTGTGTAAGGTTATGGGGGGGAGGGGGGAGTGATCGAGGTGTGTCAGGTTATGGGGGGGAGGGGAGAGTGATCGAGGTGTGTAAGGTTTTGGGGGGGAGGGTAGAGTGATCGAGGTGTGTAAGGTTATTGGGGGAGGGGGGAGTGATCGAGGTGTGTAAGGTTATGGGGGGGAGTGATCGAGGTGTGTAAGGTTATGGGGGGGAGTGATCGAGGTGTGTAAGGTTATGGGGGGGAGGGGGAGTGATCGAGGTGTGTAAGGTTATGGGGGGAGGGGGGAGTAATCGAGGTGTGTAAGGTTATGGGGGGGAGGGGGAGTGATCGAGGTGTGTAAGGTTATGGGGGGGAGTGATCGAGGTGTGTAAGGTTATGGGGGGGAGGGGGGAGAGTGATCGAGGTGTGTAAGGTTATGGGGGAGAGTGATCGAGGTGTGTAAGGTTCTGGGGGAGAGTGATCGAGGTGTGTAAGGTTATGGGGGGAGGGGAGAGTGATCGAGGTGTGTAAGGTTATGGGGGGAGGGGAGAGTGATCGAGGTGTGTAAGGTTATGGGGGGGAGGGGGGAGAGTGATCGAGGTGTGTAAGGTTATGGGGGAGAGTGATCGAGGTGTGTAAGGTTCTGGGGGAGAGTGATCGAGGTGTGTAAGGTTATGGGGGGGAGTGATCGAGGTGTGTAAGGTTATGGGGGGGGGAGGGGAGAGTGATTGAGGTGTGTCAGGTTATGGGGGGGGGAAGAGTGATCGAGGTGTGTAAGGTTATAGGGGGGGAGTGATCGAGGTGTGTAAGGTTATGGGGGTAGGGGGGAGTGATCGAGGTGTGTAAGGTTATGGGGGGGAGTGATCGAGGTGTGTAAGGTTATGGGGGGAGGGGGGGAGTGATCGAGGTGTGTAAGGTTATGGGGGGAGGGGGGAGTGATTGAGGTGTGTCAGGTTATGGGGGGGAGTGATCGAGGTGTGTAAGGTTATGGGGGGGAGTGATCGAGGTGTGTAAGGTTATGGGGGGGGGAGTGATCGAGGTGTGTAAGGTTATGGGGGGAGGGGGGAGTGATCGAGGTGTGTAAGGTTATGGGGGGGGAGGGGAGAGTGATCGAGGTGTGTAAGGTTATGGGGGGGAGGGGGGAGTGATCGAGGTGTGTAAGGTTATGGGGGGGAGGGGAGAGTGATCGAGGTGTGTAAGGTTATGGGGGGGAGTGATCGAGGTGTGTAAGGTTATGGGGGGAGGGGGGAGTGATCGAGGTGTGTAAGGGTATGGGGGGGAGTGATCGAGGTGTGTAAGGTTATGGGGGGGAGGGGAGAGTGATTGAGGTGTGTCAGGTTATGGGGGGGGGAGTGATCGAGGTGTGTAAGGTTATGGGGGCGAGTGATCGAGGTGTGTAAGGTTATGGGGGGAGGGGAGAGTGATCGAGGTGTGTAAGGTTATGGGGGGGAGGGGGAGTGATCGAGGTGTGTAAGGTTATGGGGGGGAGTGATCGAGGTGTGTAAGGTTATGGGGGGGAGGGGGGAGAGTGATCGAGGTGTGTAAGGTTATGGGGGAGAGTGATCGAGGTGTGTAAGGCTATGGGGGGAGGGGGAGTGATCGAGGTGTGTAAGGTTATGGGGGGGAGGGGGAGTGATCGAGGTGTGTAAGGTTATGGGGGGGAGTGATCGAGGTGTGTAAGGTTATGGGGGGGAGGGGGGAGAGTGATCGAGGTGTGTAAGGTTATGGGGGAGAGTGATCGAGGTGTGTAAGGTTCTGGGGGAGAGTGATCGAGGTGTGTAAGGTTATGGGGGGAGGGGAGAGTGATCGAGGTGTGTAAGGTTATGGGGGGGAGGGGGGAGTGATCGAGGTGTGTAAGGTTATGGGGGGGAGGGGAGAGTGATCGAGGTGTGTCAGGTTATGGGGGGGAGGGGGGAGTGATCGAGGTGTGTAAGGTTATGGGGGGGAGTGATCGAGGTGTGTAAGGTTATGGGGGGAGGGGAGAGTGATCGAGGTGTGTAAGGTTATGGGGGGAGGGGAGAGTGATCGAGGTGTGTAAGTTTATGGGGGGAGGGGAGAGTGATCGAGGTGTGTAAGGTTATGGGGGGGAGGGGGGAGTGATCGAGGTGTGTAAGGTTATGGGGGGGAGGGGAGAGTGATCGAGGTGTGTAAGGTTATGGGGGGGAGGGGAGAGTGATTGAGGTGTGTCAGGTTATGGGGGGGAGGGGGGAGTGATCGAGGTGTGTAAGGTTATGGGGGGGGAGTGATCGAGGTGTGTAAGGTTATGGGGGGGAGGGGAGAGTGATTGAGGTGTGTAAGGTTATGGGGGGGGAGAGTGATCGAGGTGTGTAAGGTTATGGGGGTGGAGTGATCGAGGTGTGTAAGGTTATGGGGGGAGGGGGGAGTGATCGAGGTGTGTAAGGTTATGGGGGGGAGTGATCGAGGTGTGTAAGGTTATGGGGGGAGGGGGGAGTGATCGAGGTGTGTAAGGTTATGGGGGGAGGGGGGGAGTGATCGAGGTGTGTAAGGTTATGGGGGGGAGTGATCGAGGTGTGTAAGGTTATGGGGGGGAGTGATCGAGGTGTGTAAGGTTATGGGGGGGAGGGGGAGTGATCGAGGTGTGTAAGGTTATGGGGGGGAGGGGGAGTGATCGAGGTGTGTAAGGTTATGGGGGGGAGTGATCGAGGTGTGTAAGGTTATGGGGGGGAGGGGGAGTGATCGAGGTGTGTAAGGTTATGGGGGGGAGGGGGAGTGATCGAGGTGTGTAAGGTTATGGGGGAGAGTGATCGAGGTGTGTAAGGTTATGGGGGGGAGGGGGGAGAGTGATCGAGGTGTGTAAGGTTATGGGGGAGAGTGATCGAGGTGTGTAAGGTTCTGGGGGAGAGTGATCGAGGTGTGTAAGGTTATGGGGGGGAGGGGGGAGAGTGATCGAGGTGTGTAAGGTTATGGGGGCGAGTGATCGAGGTGTGTAAGGTTATGGGGGGGAGGGGGGAGTGATCGAGGTGTGTAAGGTTATGGGGGGGAGGGGAGAGTGATCGAGGTGTGTAAGGTTATGGGGGGGAGTGATCGAGGTGTGTAAGGTTATGGGGGGAGGGGGGAGTGATCGAGGTGTGTAAGGGTATGGGGGGGAGTGATCGAGGTGTGTAAGGTTATGGGGGGGAAGGGGAGAGTGATTGAGGTGTGTCAGGTTATGGGGGGGGGAGTGATCGAGGTGTGTAAGGTTATGGGGGGAGGGGAGAGTGAACGAGGTGTGTAAGGTTATGGGGGGGAGGGGGGAGTGATCGAGGTGTGTAAGGCTATGGGGGGGAGGGGAGAGTGATCGAGGTGTGTCAGGTTATGGGGGGAAGGGGGGGAGTGATCGAGGTGTGTAAGGTTATGGGGGGGAGGGGAGAGTGATTGAGGTGTGTCAGGTTATGGGGGGAAGGGGGGGAGTGATCGAGGAGTGTAAGGTTATGGGGGGGAGGGGGAGTGATTGAGGTGTGTAAGGTTATGGGGGGGAGGGGGAGTGATCGAGGTGTGTAAGGTTATGGGGGGAGGGGGGAGTGATCGAGGTGTGTAAGGTTATGGGGGGGAGTGATCGAGGTGTGTAAGGTTATGGGGGGGAGGGGGGAGAGTGATCGAGGTGTGTAAGGTTATGGGGGAGAGTGATCGAGGTGTGTAAGGTTATGGGGGGAGGGGAGAGTGATCGAGGTGTGTAAGGTTATGGGGGGAGGGGAGAGTGATCGAGGTGTGTAAGGTTATGGGGGGGGAGGGGGGAGTGATCGAGGTGTGTAAGGTTATGGGGGGGAGGGGAGAGTGATCGAGGTGTGTAAGGTTATGGGGGGGAGGGGAGAGTGATTGAGGTGTGTCAGGTTATGGGGGGGAGGGGGGGAGTGATCGAGGTGTGTAAGGTTATGGGGGGAGGGGAGAGTGATCGAGGTGTGTCAGGTTATGGGGGGGAGTGATCGAGATGTGTAAGGGTATGGGGGGGAGTGATCGAGGTGTGTAAGGTTATGGGGGGGAGGGGAGAGTGATTGAGGTGTGTCAGGTTATGGGGGGGAGAGTGATCGAGGTGTGTAAGGTTATGGGGGGGGAGTGATCGAGGTGTGTAAGGTTATGGGGGGAGGGGGGAGTGATCGAGGTGTGTAAGGTTATGGGGGGGAGGGGAGAGTGATTGAGGTGTGTCAGGTTATGGGGGGAGGGGGAGTGATCGAGGTGTGTAAGGTTATGGGGGGGGAGGGGAGAGTGATTGAGGTGTGTAAGGTTATGGGGGGGGAGTGATCGAGGTGTGTAAGGTTATGGGGGGAGGGGGGAGTGATCGAGGTGTGTAAGGTTATGGGGGGGAGTGATCGAGGTGTGTAAGGTTATGGGGGGAGGGGGGAGTGATCGAGGTGTGTAAGGTTATGGGGGGGAGTGATCGAGGTGTGTAAGGTTATGGGGGGGGAGGGGAGAGTGATTGAGGTGTGTCAGGTTATGGGGGGGGAGTGATCGAGGTGTGTAAGGTTATGGGGGGAGTGAGTGATCGAGGTGTGTAAGGTTATGGGGGAGGGGAGTGATCGAGGTGTGTAAGGTTATGGGGAGGGGAGTGATCGAGGTGTGTAAGGTTATGGGGGGAGGGGGAGTGATCGAGGTGTGTAAGGTTATGGGGGGGAGGGAGAGTGATCGAGGTGTGTAAGGTTATGGGGGGGGAGTGATCGAGGTGTGTAAGGTTATGGGGGGGGGGAGTGATCGAGGTGTGTAAGGTTATGGGGGGGGAGTTGATCGAGGTGTGTAAGGTTATGGGGGGAGTGATCGAGGTGTGTAAGGTTTATGGGGGGAG
>NW_027311266.1:27500-32004 GCF_047496795.1 Chiloscyllium punctatum | reverse complement strand
GATCTCGACCCGCCTCTCACCGCCACTGGCCTCACACCGTCCTCAGGCTAGGCCTCGATCAGGAGGACTGGGGCGACTGGGCACCGTCGAAGAAAGCGCTTCTGTACGCCACATTTCCCTCGCCCGTCAAGCGAGCGGGGATTCGGCGCTGGGCTCTTCCCTGTTCACTCGCAGTTACTAAGGGAATCCTTGTTAGTTTCTTTTCCACCGCTTAGTAATATGCTTAAATTCAGCGGGTTGTCGCGTCTGATCTGAGGTCGTACCCAGAGTCAGAGGATGGCCAGGCCGCACCGCCAGCGTGCGAATCCCCCGCACCACCTCTTAGTGGGCCGGCAACGTCTCACCGCGGACGGGAGTTTGGCCGACGCCGCGACGGTCAGAGAGCCAGCCACCCGCACGTCGCTCACCACCCTTGGCCAGCGATGGTGTCGACGAGTGGCCGCCCCTGCCGCCTCCAGCGCCGCCGCGTCCACGCGCGGGGACGTGCTCGGCGCAATTCCACGGGACCGGAGACCCTCCCCCGTCCACGGCGGGAGGCGAAACTCGGAAGTGCCGGCTGCTTACTCGAGCGGAAGGGTCAGCCTGATTCCTGCCTTGCCGGAGGCCCGGTCGCGGGGGTGACGACCCGCCGCCCGGGACGTGCGAGGCACCAGCAGACAGAGACTGCCCGACGGTCAGAGAGAGGGAGAGAGGAGTGCCGAGGCTCAAGTGGCGAACGGTCGCGCAGGCACGCCACGCACATCGATCGCCAGCCGCGGAACGGCACGGCCTTCAGTGGGGCCGGCGGGCGACGCCGCTCCTGAACCCAGCGGCCCCGAGCCGGACGAGTTGAGGAAGGCACGCCGACGGTGACAGGGTACGGAAGACACAGCGGTGGCCTTCTGGCGACTTGGCCCCCGACAGCCCGACGTTCCGCCGTCCTCCCGATGGCCAGGAGGACCGTGCGGGGGTCGGCCGACGGCGTGGTAGGTGTGCCTGCACGGTGACGGAGCACACACCACGCCCGCCAACCCCTCCGTACCTCCCCGAGACCGGTGGCAGGACGGAGCGGAAAACGTGCGGACTGAACGGGAGAGCCAAGAGCCAGCGATCCACGCGCGTGCGACCGTCCAAGTCACAGCGTTCGACGAAAACCTCCTCCCTCGGCCAGGCACTCGGCGCCAGCAGGGGAGACAGGATCAGACGCCCCGCCGGCCACTTAAGGCCGAGGACGAACCACGAGACGGGCGGCTGCAGCAGCGGGCGGCCTGCAGCTCCCAGCACTCTCAATCGATCAACCATCGAGTCGGGTCAGCGTGTCAAACCGGCGAGCTCCACGGTCAGGCCGGCGGCGCACCAGCACCGGACCTCCGCGGCTCCCTTCACTCTTTCCACTGCCAGCCAACCGAGAGACGGACCCAATGCGGACGTGCAGAGCTTAGGCAGACCCCCCACTGGAGGCTCAACACTTCGTGGCAGCTCCGTGTCCCAGAGACCAGGAGGGTTGGCACACACACACAGTGTGAACCACCGACAGCCATTCTGGGACCGGTGACAGCCGTGCTGGCCCCACTGCCACGACACAGACGGACGCCAGGCCGCGCTCCCCGGCGGGGGGATGGCGTCGAGCCTGACGAACGGAATGTGCAGGGTGGGGGGGAAAGGCCAAGCGCTCCGACGCCGGAGGGCTCCGGAGTCTGAACTTAGGGGGACAAAGAGGACGGGTCCTCTGCGACACCCCAGCCGCGCTCTCGCCAGCCAAGGCGAGTGCGATTGATTGCCAAACGACCCTCAGACAGGCGTGGCCCCGGGAAGAACCCGGGGCCGCAAAGTGCGTTCAAAGTGTCGATGATCAATGTGTCCTGCAATTCACATTAATTCTCGCAGCTAGCTGCGTTCGTCATCGACGCACGAGCCGAGTGATCCACCGTCAAGAGTTGTCTGAGTTTGTTTTAGGTCTCTCCCTCGCCAGAGGAAAGCGACCCGGACCGCACATACGCTCCCCACCTTGAGCTACAGCCACCTGCACGCCGGCGTGCGGGCGGAGCAGGGTGGCGTGAAGCGATGGGGAGCACCATCCTGGTGCGGCCCGCAGAAACATACGTCTATTGGGGGGAGGAGGACAGGGCGCCCAAGAGGCGATGCGTGCCCCAACGCACCGCAGCGACGGAGGCAGGATCACCGCCACCATGTCGCCCGCCTAGTATCACGAGGCGTGCAGCAGCTTTGCCCTAGGAAAAGCAGAGGCGGGAACGGGCACCGGCCATCGGTTCGGCAGCGTCACTGACGCGTGCACGTGGCGGCGTGTCGGCGAGCGGACTTCCTGCGAGGAGGCGGGGGCGGCACTCGCCCGAGCAGACGCCCGCCCGGCCCAGCCACCGCCGAGGTGGACTGGGAGTCGCGGCAACGGCTCGTCATACTCGTTCCCACACTCACAGCGCAGCTTGCCCGCAAGCCACCGACCACCGATCGACGCCAGGCGCCCCGACCGAGAGCGGGATCGCTCGTTCGCCCTGCTGGCAGTTCGCTGGGGATCACTACTGCACGGAGCTCGGAGACCGACGGGCGGCAACTCGAGAGTCTTTAAACCACCACCCCCATCCCGCAAGTGCAAAGAGGCTGTATACGCACAGACGGGTGAGGGGAATAGGTACCCCGTCGGGTTTGAAGGGAGCGTGACTAGATAGCAACGATGTAAACCCAGCCGATTTGGGAGCGAAAGACCGGCGCCTGCATCACCGGCTTCGTTTCCCGTGGCTGGAGAGTACACCGAAACCCTCCGTCTGTCGCGAGCTCCCGACGACGCGGTGCCGCCAAGCAGCAGGGCCGGACCTGGTGTGGCTCCCCTCGTCGATCACAGACCGGTCGGCACTACTGACGAGACGGTGGAACGGGCTTCGCCCCTTGTGACGAAGGGTGATGCGAACCCGCCCGCCCGCGTGCGTTCGGGGTGGACTCGGCAAACGGAGATTTGAAATCGGAAAGTGTCCTCCTGCCCCGCGCAGGTAGGCGCCCAACAGTTGTGGGGGGTTTGGCGGTGACCACGGCTGCAGGGCCTGCTACCCCGACGAGCTCTCCTGCTGGCCCCGAAACCACCCTCGCGAGACAAGTTGAAACGGAAACGGGCGTACCCCCAAGCCGACGATCCTTTCTTATTTGTTACTTTTTTTTTCACTTGCTCGAGTTGTGGGGATTTGGCGGTGACCACGGCTGCAGGGCCTGCTACCCCGACGAGCTCTCCTGCTGGCCCCGAAACCACCCTCGCGAGACAAGTTGAAACGGAAACGGGCGTACCCCCAAGCCGACAGAGATCCTTTCTTATTTGTTACTTTTTTTTTTCACTTGCTCGAGTTGTGGGGGTTTGGCGGTGACCACGGCTGCAGGGCCTGCTACCCCGACGAGCTCTCCTGCTGGCCCCGAAACCACCCTCGCGAGACAAGTTGAAACGGAAACGGGCGTACCCCCAAGCCGACGATCCTTTCTTATTTGTTACTTTTTTTTTCACTTGCTCGAGTTGTGGGGGTTTGGCGGTGACCACGGCTGCAGGGCCTGCTACCCCGACGAGCTCTCCTGCTGGCCCCGAAACCACCCTCGCGAGACAAGTTGAAACGGAAACGGGCGTACCCCCAAGCCGACGATCCTTTCTTATTTGTTACTTTTTTTTTTTCACTTGCTCGAGTTGTGGGGGTTTGGCGGTGACCACGGCTGCAGGGCCTGCTACCCCGACGAGCTCTCCTGCTGGCCCCGAAACCACCCTCGCGAGACAAGTTGAAACGGAAACGGGCGTACCCCCAAGCCGACAGAGATGCTTTCGCTCCTGTTACTTTTTTTTTCACTTGCTCGAGTTGTGGGGGTTTGGCGGTGACCACGGCTGCAGGGCCTGCTACCCCGACGAGCTCTCCTGCTGGCCCCGAAACCACCCTCGCGAGACAAGTTGAAACGGAAACGGGCGTACCCCCAAGCCGACAGAGATCCTTTCGTACTTGAACCAACACAAAGTTTGTCACGTTTTATTTTTACGAGTGATCGACCGTCAAGATTTGTCTCTGAGTTTGCTTAAGGTCTCTCCCTCGCCAGAGGAAAGCCACCCGGACCGCACATACACTCCCCACCTTTAGCAGCAGCCACCTGCACGCCGGCGTGCGGGCGGAGCAGGGTGGCGTGAAGCTGTGGGGAGCACCAGCCTGGTGCGGCCCGCAGAGACATACATCTATTGGTTGAAAAAAAACAGGGCGCCCAAGAGGCGATGCGTGCCCCAACGCACCGCAGCGACGGAGGCAGGATCACCGCCACCATGTCGCCCGCGGAGTATCACGAGGCGTGCAGCAGCTTTGCCCTAGGAAAAGCAGAGGCGGGAACGGGCACCGGCCATCGGTTCGGCAGCGTCACTGACGCGTGCACGTGGCGGCGTGACGGCGAGCGGGCTTCCTGCGAGGAGGCGGGGGCGGCACTCGCCCGAGCAGACGCCCGCCCGGCCCAGCCACCGCCGAGGTGGACTGGGAGTCGCGGCAACGGCTCGTCATAC
>NW_027311266.1:10000-22500 GCF_047496795.1 Chiloscyllium punctatum | reverse complement strand
GCATCGTGTGCCCCATACCTGCGTGACGAGCACCGCAGGGCGGCAGAGCCATCGCACTTGGCCGGGTGGCAGAGGAGGACCCGACTATTCACAGATAGCGGCCCAACGACTCCCAGAGCCGGTCGTGCGGCGCGCGAGGTCTGCTCTCTTCACAAGAGGCTTTATTAGGGAGTGCTAAGGCAAGGTTCTGTGCCCTCCACCCTCATCGCAACACCCATGGGAGCCTCCGGTCGTCAATAGACCGCCGCACCGGCCTCTGACTGACTCTCAGAATGGACGGAAAGAGCCGGGTAAGCCTTTCAAAAGATTCGACCACGTGCCGAAAACTTTAGACTTCCGTGAGCTCTCCGGCTTGCACCGAGACCCGAAGTCGACGTGCTAAGCACCACGGGACCCCTTTCGCCTGCAGGTCCCGAGCCGCCTTTATTTGCTGTTACGAGCATCGTGTGCCCCATACCTGCGTGACGAGCACCGCAGGGCGGCAGAGCCATCGCACTTGGCCGGGTGGCAGAGGAGGACCAGACTATTCACAGATAGCGGCCCAACGACTCCCAGAGCCGGTCGTGCGGCGCGCGAGGTCTGCTCTCATCACAAGAGGCTTTAGGGAGTGCTCAGGCAAGGGTCAGCCCGCAGCCTTCCTGGCAACACCCAGGGGAACCAGGCCACTCGCGTCTCTCGCCTTCATTTTCGACACGAGCGCCTGCGGAGGGCCACCACCCCCTCCGATTGTCAAGAGACCTCCGCACCGGCCTCTGACTTACTCTCAGAATGGACGGAAAGAGCCGGGTAAGCCTTTGAAAAGATTCGACCACGTGCCGAAAACTTTAGACTTCCGTGAGCTCTCCGGCTTGCACCGAGACCCGAAGTCGACGTGCTTAGCACCACGGGACCCCTTTCGCCTGCAGGTCCCGAGCCGCCTTTTATTTTTGTTACGAGTATCGTGTTCCCCAAACCTGGGTGACGAGCACCGCAGGGCGGCAGAGCCATCGCGCTTGTCCGGGTGGCAGAGGAGGACCAGACTATTCACAAATAGCGGCCCAACGACTCCCAGAGCCGGTCGTGCGGCAGGCGAGGTCTGCTCTCATCACAAGAGGCTTTAGGGAGTGCTCAGGCAACGGTCAGCCCGCAGCCTTCTTGGCAACACCCAAGGGAACCAGGCCACTCGCGTCTCTCGCCTTCATTTTGGACACGAGCGCCTGTGGAGGGACGGCCGGAGTCAACGTGGGGTTTGCCCGCCCTCCAATAGTGTCAAAAGACCGCCGCACAAGTCTCTGACTGACTCTTAGAACAGACAGAAAGAGTTTGTCAAATCTGTCAAAAAATTGACAAAGTGTCAAAAATTCGACTTCCAAGAGCTCTCCGGCATGCACTCATACCTGTCATTAAAGTGCTATGCCCGTGGAACCGTTTTTCGGATGCCTTTCAGAACGGTCCCGCGCCGCCATTTTGTTCTAAAAATCGTGTTCCCATATATCTCCGGGTACCCCGCCAACCTCACTGCGGAAAAACTACAAGTGGCACTGAATGGGTCTGAATTCCAAATTTGACTGCATCGGTCTGGAACTCGGTCCGGTCAAAACCGTTTGGATTTTTCTCGGTCCGGACTTCCGCGACAGACAAAGTTAAAGTTTTCGGGCTGCAGGCACAAAACGACAGCTGGCCATTTGCCGGGCTCAATTCACCCAATTCCTCCGGCACTTCGGAGCACATGTTCGGTGTAAGTTTGCGAATCTTTCCCGATGCTGCAGCATTTTCCTCCGCTGACACTTAGAATATTTTTCACACTTTGCTGAAAATTTTTCTAAGTGTTTTTTTCCAAGTTTTCCTGGTTACTGATTTCTTCTTTTTAAACATTTTTCTAAGTTTTTCTGGTTACTGATTTCTTCTTTTTAAACATTTTTCGCAGTTTGTCTGGTTACTGATTTCTTCTTTTTAAACATTTTTCGCCGTTTTTCTGGTTACTGATTTCTTCTTTTTAAACATTTTTCGCCGTTTTTCTGGTTACTGATTTCTTCTTTTTAAACATTTTTCTAAGTTTTTCTGGTTACTCATTTCTTCTTTTTAAACATTTTTCTAAGTTTTTCTGGTTACTGATTTCTTCTTTTTAAACGTTTTTCTGGTTACTCATTTCTTCTTTTTAAACATTTTTCTAAGTTTTTCTGGTTACTCACTTCTTCTTTTTAAACATTTTTCGCCGTTTTTCTGGTTACTGATTTCTTCTTTTTAAACATTTTTCTAAGTTTTTCTGGTTACTCATTTCTTCTTTTTAAACATTTTTCTAAGTTTTTCTGGTTACTCATTTCTTCTTTTTAAACATTTTTCTAAGTTTTTCTGGTTACTGATTTCTTCTTTTTAAACATTTTTCTAAGTTTTTCTGGTTACTGATTTCTTCTTTTTAAACATTTTTCTAAGTTTTCCTGGTTACTCATTTCTTCTTTTTAAACATTTTTCTAAGTTTTCCTGGTTACTCATTTCTTCTTTTTAAACATTTTTCTAAGTTTTCCTGGTTACTGATTTCTTCTTTTTAAACATTTTTCGCAGTTTTTCTGGTTACTGATTTCTTCTTTTTAAACATTTTTTCGCAGTTTGTCTGGTTACTGATTTCTTCTTTTTAAACATTTTTCGCCGTTTTTCTGGTTACTGATTTCTTCTTTTTAAACATTTTTCGCCGTTTTTCTGGTTACTGATTTCTTCTTTTTAAGCATTTTTCTAAGTTTTTCTGGTTACTCATTTCTTCTTTTTAAACATTTTTCTAAGTTTTTCTGGTTACTGATTTCTTCTTTTTAAACATTTTTCTAAGTTTTTCTGGTTACTCATTTCTTCTTTTTAAACATTTTTCTAAGTTTTTCTGGTTACTCACTTCTTCTTTTTAAACATTTTTCTAAGTTTTTCTGGTTACTGATTTCTTCTTTTTAAACATTTTTCGCCGTTTTTCTGGTTACTGATTTCTTCTTTTTAAACATTTTTCTAAGTTTTTCTGGTTACTCATTTCTTCTTTTTAAACATTTTTCTAAGTTTTTCTGGTTACTGATTTCTTCTTTTTAAACATTTTTCTAAGTTTTCCTGGTTACTGATTTCTTCTTTTTAAACATTTTTCGCAGTTTTTCTGGTTACTGATTTCTTCTTTTTAAACATTTTTCTAAGTTTTCCTGGTTACTGATTTCTTCTTTTTAAACATTTTTCGCAGTTTTTCTGGTTACTGATTTCTTCTTTTTAAACATTTTTCTAAGTTTTTCTGGTTACTGATTTCTTCTTTTTAAACATTTTTCTAAGTTTTTCTGGTTACTCACTTCTTCTTTTTAAACATTTTTCTAAGTTTTCCTGGTTACTGATTTCTTCTTTTTAAACATTTTTCGCAGTTTGTCTGGTTACTGATTTCTTCTTTTTAAACATTTTTCGCAGTTTTTCTGGTTACTGATTTCTTCTTTTTAAACATTTTTCTAAGTTTTTCTGGTTACTCACTTCTTCTTTTATAACATTTTTCTAAGTTTTCCTGGTTACTGATTTCTTCTTTTTAAACATTTTTCTAAGTTTTCCTGGTTACTGATTTCTTCTTTTTAAACATTTTTCTAAGTTTTCCTGGTTACTGATTTCTTCTTTTTAAACATTTTTCTAAGTTTTTCTGGTTACTCATTTCTTCTTTTTAAACATTTTTCGCAGTTTTTCTGGTTACTGATTTCTTCTTTTTAAACATTTTCCTAAGTTTTCCTGGTTACTGATTTCTTCTTTTTAAACATTTTTCTAAGTTTTCCTGGTTACTCATTTCTTCTTTTTGATCATTTTTCTAAGTTTTCCTGGTTACTGATTTCTTCGTTTTGAACATTTTTCTAAGTTTTCCTGGTTACTCACTTCTTCTTTTCAAACATTTTTCTTCGTTTTTCTGTTTACTCATTTAGCACTTTCAGGCACTTTCCCATCATTTCCTCGTTCCCGATTTCACCCTTTAAAACGCTTTCGGGCATTTCCCTAAGTTTTGCGGTTCACTCGTTTGGGACTCACTGACACCTTCTCTAGCTTCCCTGCTCACTTTTTTCGTACTGTTGAGAAAATTCGAACCCTTTCCTTAACTATGCCGGTTACTGACTTCACCGCTTCAGACCCTTGTCCCCGTAATGAAAGATACCATTTCCCACCGTGGGAAATGCACGAAAATCGGACTGAACACGGGGGAGGCTCCCCCCTCGAAGGCGAGACCGTCGGCAGAACCGCCGGGTCAAACCCGGCCGAGCTACCCGGCTTACAAGTCTCAAAGTCGGTATGAGCAGTCACGTCCACCCCCATTCCCTTTTGGACCACTTCCCACGGTTCCAAATGCATGAAAATCGGCCTGTACACGGGGGAGGCACCCGCCTCGAAGACGAGACCGTCGGCAGAACCGCCGGGTCAAACCCGGCTGAGCTACCCGGCTCGGAAGCGCCAAAGTCGGGTTGAGCAGTCACATTCACTCCCATCGACGTTTGGACCACTTCCCACGGTTCGAAATGCACGGAAATCGGCCTGTACACGGGGGAGGCACCCGCCTCGAAGAGGAGACTGTCGGCAGAACCGCCGGGTCAAACCCGGCTGTGCTAACCGGCTCGGAAGCGCCAAAGTCGGGTTGAGCAGTCACATTCACTCCCATCCCCTTTTGGGCAACTTCCCACGGTTGGAAATGCATGGAAATCGGACTGAACACGGGGGAGGCTCCCCCCTCGAAGGCGAGACCGTCGGCAGAACCGCAGGATCAAACCCGGCTGAGCTACCCGGCTTACAAGTCTCAAAGTCGGTATGAGCAGACACGTCCACCCCCATTCCCTTTTGGACCACTTCCCACGGTTCGAAATGCATGAAAATCGGCCTGTATACGGGGGAGGCACCCGCCTCGAAGACGAGACCGTCGGCAGACCCGCCGGGTCAAACCCGGCTGAGCTACCCGGCTCGGAAGCGCCAAAGTCGGGTTGAGCAGTCACATTCACTCCCATCCCCTTTTGGACCACTTCCCACGGTTCGAAATGCACGAAAATCGGCCTGTACACGGGGGAGGCACCCGCCTCGAAGACGAGACCGTCGGCAGAACCGCCGGAACAAACCCGGCTGAGCTACCCGGCTTACAAGTCTCAAAGTCGGTATGAGCAGACACGTCCACCCCCATTCCCTTTTGGACCACTTCCCACGGTTCGAAATGCATGAAAATCGGCCTGTATACGGGGGAGGCACCCGCCTCGAAGACGAGACCGTCGGCAGACCCGCCGGGTCAAACCCGGCTGAGCTACCCGGCTCGGAAGCGCCAAAGTCGGGTTGAGCAGTCACATTCACTCCCATCCCCTTTTGAACCTCTTCCCACCGTTGGAAATGCACGAAAATCGGCCTGTACACGGGGGAGGCTCCCCCCTCGAAGGCGAGACCGTCGGCAGAACCGCCGGGTCAAACCCGGCTGAGCTACCCGGCTTACAAGTCTCGAAGTCGGGTTGAGCAGTCACATTCACTCCCATCGACTTTTGGGCAACTTCCCACCGTTGCAAATGCATGAAAATCGGCCTGTACACGGGGGAGGCACCCGCCTCGAAGTCGAGACCGTCGGCAGAACCGCCGGGTCCAACCCGGCTGAGCTACCCGGCTTACAAGTCTCAAAGCCGGGTTGGGCAGTCACGTTCACCCCCATTCCCTTTTGGATCACTTCCCACGGTTCGAAATGCACGAAAACCGGCCTGTACACGGGGGAGGGTCCGCCCTCGAAGGCGAGACCGTCGGCAGAACCGCCGGGTCAAACCTGGCTGAGCTACCCGGCTTACAAGTCTCAAAGTCGGGTTGAGCAGTCACGTTCACTCCCATCGACTTTTAGACCACTTCCCACGGTTCGAAATGCACGAAAATCGGCCTGTACACGGGGGAGGCACCCGCCTCGAAGACGAGACCGTCGGCAGAACCGCCGGGTCAAACCCGGCCGAGCTACCCGGGTTAGAAGCCTCAGAGTCGGGTTGAGCAGTCACGTTCACTCCCATCGACTTTTAGACCACTTCCCACGGTTGGAAATGCACGAAAATCGGCCTGTACACGGGGGTGGCATCCGCCTCGAAGACGAGACCGTCGGCAGAACCGCCGGGTCAAACCCGGCTGAGCTACCCGGCTTACAAGTCTCAAAGTCGGGTTGAGCAGTCACATTCACTCCCATCGACTTTTGGGCAACTTCCCACGGTTCGAAATGCACAAGATTCGGCCTGAACACGGGGGACGCTCCCCCCTCGAAGGCGAGACCGTCGGCAGACCCGCCGGGTCAAACCCGGCTGAGCTACCCGGCTCGGAAGCGCCAAAGTCGGTATGAGCAGTCACGTTCACTCCCATCCCCTTTTGGACCGCTTCCCACGGTACGAAATGCATGAAAATCGGCCTGTACACGGGGGAGGCACCCGCCTCGAAGACGAGACCGTCGGCAGAACCGCCGGGTCAAACCCGGCTGAGCTACCCGGCTTACAAGTCTCAAAGTCGGGTTGAGCAGTCACATTCACTCCCATCGACTTTTGGGCAACTTCCCACGGTTCGAAATGCACAAAATTCGGCCTGAACACGGGGGACGCTCCCCCCTCGAAGGCGAGACCGTCGGCAGAACCGCCGGGTCAAACCCGGCTGAGCTACCCGGCTTAAAAGTCTCAAAGTCGGTATGAGCAGTCACATTCACCCCCATTCCCTTTTGGACCACTTCCCACGGTTGGAAATGCATGAAAATCGGCCTGGACACGGGGGAGGCTCCCCCCTCGATGACGAGACCGTCGGCAGAACCGCCGGAACAAACCCGGCTGAGCTACCCGGCTTACAAGTCTCAAAGTCGGTATGAGCAGACACGTCCACCCCCATTCCCTTTTGGACCACTTCCCACCGTTGGAAATGCACGAAAATCGGCCTGTACACGGGGGAGGCACCGGCCTCGAAGACGAGACCGTCGGCAGAACCGCCGGATCAAACCCGGCCGAGCTACCCGGGTTAGAAGCCTCAGAGTCGGGTTGAGCAGTCACATTCACTCCCATCCCCTTTTGAACCTCTTCCCACCGTTGGAAATGCACGAAAATCGGCCTGTACACGGGGGAGGCTCCCCCCTCGAAGGCGAGACCGTCGGCAGAACCGCCGGGTCAAACCCGGCTGAGCTACCCGGCTTAAAAGTCTCAAAGTCGGGTTGAGCAGTCACATTCACTCCCATCGACTTTTGGGCAACTTCCCACCGTTGCAAATGCATGAAAATCGGCCTGTACACGGGGGAGGCTCCGCCCTCGAAGGCGAGACCGACGGCAGAACCGCCGGGTCAAACCCGGCCGGGCTACCCGGGTTAGAAGCCTCAGAGTCGGGTTGAGCAGTCGCATTCACCCCCATCCCCTTTTGAACCTCTTCCCACCGTTGGAAATGCACGAAAATCGGCCTGTACACGGGGGAGGCACCGGCCTCGAAGACGAGACCGTCGGCAGAACCGCCGGATCAAACCCGGCCGAGCTACCCGGGTTAGAAGCCTCAGAGTCGGGTTGAGCAGTCACATTCACTCCCATCCCCTTTTGAACCTCTTCCCACCGTTGGAAATGCACGGAAATCGGCCTGTACACGGGGGAGGCTCCCCCCTCGAAGGCGAGACCGTCGGCAGAACCGCCGGGTCAAACCCGGCTGAGCTACCCGGCTTACAAGTCTCAAAGTCGGTATGAGCAGACACGTCCACCCCCATTCCCTTTTGGACCACTTCCCACCGTTGGAAATGCACGAAAATCGGCCTGTACACGGGGGAGGCACCGGCCTCGAAGACGAGACCGTCGGCAGAACCGCCGGATCAAACCCGGCCGAGCTACCCGGGTTAGAAGCCTCAGAGTCGGGTTGAGCAGTCACATTCACTCCCATCCCCTTTTGAACCTCTTCCCACCGTTGGAAATGCACGAAAATCGGCCTGTACACGGGGGAGGCTCCCCCCTCGAAGGCGAGACCGTCGGCAGAACCGCCGGGTCAAACCCGGCTGAGCTACCCGGCTTAAAAGTCTCAAAGTCGGGTTGAGCAGTCACATTCACTCCCATCGACTTTTGGGCAACTTCCCACCGTTGCAAATGCATGAAAATCGGCCTGTACACGGGGGAGGCTCCGCCCTCGAAGGCGAGACCGACGGCAGAACCGCCGGGTCAAACCCGGCCGGGCTACCCGGCTCGGAAGCGCCAAAGTCGGGTTGAGCAGTCACATTCACCCCCATCCCCTTTTGGGCCACTTCCCACGGTTCGAAATGCATGAAAATCGGCCTGTACACGGGGGACGCTCCCCCCTCGAAGGCGAGGCAGTCGGCAGAACCGCCGGGTCAAACCCGGCTGAGCTACCCGGGTTAGATGCCTCAAAGTCGGGTTGAGCAGTCACATTCACCCCCATCCCCTTTCGGCCCCCTTCCCACGGTTGGAAATGCATGAAAATCGGCCTGTACACGGTGGGCGCTCCCCCCTCGAAGGTGAGACCTTCGGCAGAACCGCCGGGTCAAATCCTGCCGAGCTACCCGCGTTAGAGGTCTCAATGTCGGCTTCAGCAGTCACATTCAATCCCATTCCCGTTTGGACCTCTTCCCGCCGATGGAAATGCACAAAATTCGGCCTGAACACGCGGGGCGCTCCCCCCTCGAAGGCGAGACCGTCGCCAGAACCGCCGGGTCAAATCCGGCTGAGCTACCCGCGTTACAGGTCTCAAAGTCGGGTTGAGCAGTCACGTTCACCCCCATCCCCTTTCGGACCCCTTCCCACGGTTGGAAATGCATGAAAATCGGCCTGTACACGGTGGGCGCTCCCCCCTCGAAGGTGAGACCTTCGGCAGAACCGCCGGGTCAAATCCGGCCGAGCTACCCGCGTTAGAGGTCTCAATGTCGGCTTCAGCAGTCACATTCAATCCCATTCCCGTTTGGACCTCTTCCCGCCGATGGAAATGCACAAAATTCGGCCTGAACACGCGGGACGCTCCCCCCTCGAAGGTGAGACCTTCGGCAGAACCGCCGGGTCAAATCCGGCCGAGCTACCCGCGTTAGAGGTCTCAATGTCGGCTTCAGCAGTCACATTCAATCCCATTCCCGTTTGGACCTCTTCCCGCCGATGGAAATGCACAAAATTCGGCCTGAACACGCGGGACGCTCCCCCCTCGAAGGCGAGACCGTCGCCAGAACCGCCGGGTCAAATCCGGCTGAGCTACCCGCGTTACAGGTCTCAAAGTCGGGTTGAGCAGTCACGTTCACCCCCATCCCCTTTCGGACCCCTTCCCACGGTTGGAAATGCATGAAAATCGGCCTGTACACGGTGGGCGCTCCCCCCTCGAAGGTGAGACCTTCGGCAGAACCGCCGGGTCAAATCCGGCCGAGCTACCCGCGTTAGAGGTCTCAATGTCGGCTTCAGCAGTCACATTCAATCCCATTCCCGTTTGGACCTCTTCCCGCCGATGGAAATGCACAAAATTCGGCCTGAACACGCGGGACGCTCCCCCCTCGAAGGTGAGACCTTCGGCAGAACCGCCGGGTCAAATCCGGCCGAGCTACCCGCGTTAGAGGTCTCAATGTCGGCTTCAGCAGTCACATTCAATCCCATTCCCGTTTGGACCTCTTCCCGCCGATGGAAATGCACAAAATTCGGCCTGAACACGCGGGACGCTCCCCCCTCGAAGGCGAGACCGTCGCCAGAACCGCCGGGTCAAATCCGGCTGAGCTACCCGCGTTAGAGGTCTCAAAGTCGGGTTGAGCAGTCACGTTCACCCCCATCCCCTTTCGGACCCCTTCCCACGGTTGGAAATGCATGAAAATCGGCCTGTACACGGTGGGCGCTCCCCCCTCGAAGCTGAGACCTTCGGCAGAACCGCCGGGTCAAATCCGGCCGAGCTACCCGCGTTAGAGGTCTCAATGTCGGCTTCAGCAGTCACATTCAATCCCATTCCCGTTTGGACCTCTTCCCGCCGATGGAAATGCACAAAACTCGGCCTGAACACGCGGGACGCTCCCCCCTCGAAGGTGAGACCTTCGGCAGAACCGCCGGGTCAAATCCGGCCGAGCTACCCGCGTTAGAGGTCTCAATGTCGGCTTCAGCAGTCACATTCAATCCCATTCCCGTTTGGACCTCTTCCCGCCGATGGAAATGCACAAAATTCGGCCTGAACACGCGGGACGCTCCCCCCTCGAAGGCGAGACCGTCGCCAGAACCGCCGGGTCAAATCCGGCCGAGCTACCCGCGTTAGAGGTCTCAATGTCGGCTTCAGCAGTCACATTCAATCCCATTCCCTTTTGGAACACTTCCCGCCGTTAACAATGCACGATATTCGGCGCTGAACACGCGGGACGCTCCCCCCTCGAAGGTGAGACCTTCGGCAGAACCGCCGGGTCAAATCCGGCCGAGCTACCCGCGTTAGAGGTCTCAATGTCGGCTTCAGCAGTCACATTCAATCCCATTCCCGTTTGGACCTCTTCCCGCCGATGGAAATGCACAAAATTCGGCCTGAACACGCGGGACGCTCCCCCCTCGAAGGCGAGACCGTCGCCAGAACCGCCGGGTCAAATCCGGCCGAGCTACCCGCGTTAGAGGTCTCAATGTCGGCTTCAGCAGTCACATTCAATCCCATTCACGTTTGGAACACTTCCCGCCGTTAACAATGCACGATATTCGGCCTGAACACGCGGGACGCTCCCCCCTCGAAGGTGAGACCTTCGGCAGAACCGCCGGGTCAAATCCTGCCGAGCTACCCGCGTTAGAGGTCTCAATGTCGGCTTCAGCAGTCACATTCAATCCCATTCCCGTTTGGACCTCTTCCCGCCGATGGAAATGCACAAAATTCGGCCTGAACACGCGGGGCGCTCCCCCCTCGAAGGCGAGACCGTCGCCAGAACCGCCGGGTCAAATCCGGCTGAGCTACCCGCGTTACAGGTCTCAAAGTCGGCTTCAGCAGTCACATTCAATCCCATTCCCTTTTGGAACACTTCCCGCCGTTAACAATGCACGATATTCGGACTGAACACGGGGGCCGGTCCGCCCTCGAAGTCAACACCGTCCGCAGAACCGCCGGGGCAAATCCGGCTGAGCTACCCCGCCCCCGAACACTCAAAGTCCCTCTGAAGCCTTGCATTCGCCTCCTTGGAAAATTGACGTCAAACATTACCAAAATCGGGGGCACGAGCACTAAAGCTAAGTCTCACCCTTTCCCTATCCCTAACCAGGAACCGAACGCCCACCCTCAGCCTCACACCAACGCCGGTGCCACTCCAGACAGACACACCCTTCAAAACCACACCCATCCGGCCATGCAACTCAAAAAGGGTCCAAATTCAGAAACACCCCCTTCAAAAGGCACTCCATCCTCGGCCACACCACCGGGACATGCTCCCCTCGGCGATAATTAAGCCCCCACCACTATTTGAAGCCAACCGCAGCCGCAACTCGAACGGAGAAATCAGTAACCAATTCAAAAATGCGCTTGGTTACTGATTTCTACTGAGCCGAAAAAATTCTAAGTGTCGGTGGTTACTGATTTATACCAACCCGAAAAAATTCTAAGTGTCAGTGGTTACTGATTTATACCAACCCGAAAATATTCTAAGTGTCAGTGGTTACTGATTTATACCAACCCGAAAAAATTCTAAGTGTCAGTGGTTACTGATTTATACCAAGTCGAAAAAATTCTAAGTGTCAGTGGTTACTGATTTATACCAACCCGAAAATATTCTAAGTGTCAGTGGTTACTGATTTATACCAACTCGAAAAAATTCTAAGTGTCAGTGGTTACTGATTTATACCGACCCGAAAAAATTCTAAGTGTCAGTGGTTACTGATTTATACCAACTCGAAAATATTCTAAGTGTCGGTGGTTACTGATTTATACCAACCCGAAAAAATTCTAAGTGTCAGTGGTTACTGATTTATACCAACTCGAAAAAATTCTAAGTGTCGGTGGTTACTGATTTATACCAACTCGAAAATATTCTAAGTGTCGGTGGTTACTGATTTATACCTACCCGAAAATATTCTAAGTGTCAGTGGTTACTGATTTATACCAAGTCGAAAATATTCTAAGTGTCAGTGGTTACTGATTTATACCAACTCGAAAAAATTCTAAGTGTCAGTGGTTACTGATTTATACCAACTCGAAAATATTCTAAGTGTCGGTGGTTACTGATTTATACCAACCCGAAAATATTCTAAGTGTCAGTGGTTACTGATTTATACCAACTCGAAAAAATTCTAAGTGTCGGTGGTTACTGATTTATACCAACTCGAAAATATTCTAAGTGTCGGTGGTTACTGATTTATACCAACCCGAAAATATTCTAAGTGTCAGTGGTTACTGATTTATACCAAGTCGAAAATATTCTAAGTGTCAGTGGTTACTGATTTATACCAACTCGAAAATATTCTAAGTGTCGGTGGTTACTGATTTATACCAACCCGAAAATATTCTAAGTGTCAGTGGTTACTGATTTATACCAACTCGAAAAAATTCTAAGTGTCAGTGGTTACTGATTTATACCAACTCGAAAATATTCTAAGTGTCGGTGG
>NW_027311266.1:0-2500 GCF_047496795.1 Chiloscyllium punctatum | reverse complement strand
CGGCTTCGTTTCCCGTGGCTGGAGAGTACACCGAAACCCTCCGTCTGTCGCGAGCTCCCGACGACGCGGTGCCGCCAAGCAGCAGGGCCGGACCTGGTGTGGCTCCCCTCGTCGATCACAGACCGGTCGGCACTACTGACGAGACGGTGGAACGGGCTTCGCCCCTTGTGACGAAGGGTGATGCGAACCCGCCCGCCCGCGTGCGTTCGGGGTGGACTCGGCAAACGGAGATTTGAAATCGGAAAGTGTCCTCCTGCCCCGCGCAGGTAGGCGCCCAACAGTTGTGGGGGGTTTGGCGGTGACCACGGCTGCAGGGCCTGCTACCCCGACGAGCTCTCCTGCTGGCCCCGAAACCACCCTCGCGAGACAAGTTGAAACGGAAACGGGCGTACCCCCAAGCCGACGATCCTTTCTTATTTGTTACTTTTTTTTTCACTTGCTCGAGTTGTGGGGATTTGGCGGTGACCACGGCTGCAGGGCCTGCTACCCCGACGAGCTCTCCTGCTGGCCCCGAAACCACCCTCGCGAGACAAGTTGAAACGGAAACGGGCGTACCCCCAAGCCGACAGAGATCCTTTCTTATTTGTTACTTTTTTTTTTCACTTGCTCGAGTTGTGGGGGTTTGGCGGTGACCACGGCTGCAGGGCCTGCTACCCCGACGAGCTCTCCTGCTGGCCCCGAAACCACCCTCGCGAGACAAGTTGAAACGGAAACGGGCGTACCCCCAAGCCGACGATCCTTTCTTATTTGTTACTTTTTTTTTCACTTGCTCGAGTTGTGGGGGTTTGGCGGTGACCACGGCTGCAGGGCCTGCTACCCCGACGAGCTCTCCTGCTGGCCCCGAAACCACCCTCGCGAGACAAGTTGAAACGGAAACGGGCGTACCCCCAAGCCGACGATCCTTTCTTATTTGTTACTTTTTTTTTTCACTTGCTCGAGTTGTGGGGGTTTGGCGGTGACCACGGCTGCAGGGCCTGCTACCCCGACGAGCTCTCCTGCTGGCCCCGAAACCACCCTCGCGAGACAAGTTGAAACGGAAACGGGCGTACCCCCAAGCCGACAGAGATGCTTTCGCTCCTGTTACTTTTTTTTTCACTTGCTCGAGTTGTGGGGGTTTGGCGGTGACCACGGCTGCAGGGCCTGCTACCCCGACGAGCTCTCCTGCTGGCCCCGAAACCACCCTCGCGAGACAAGTTGAAACGGAAACGGGCGTACCCCCAAGCCGACAGAGATCCTTTCGTACTTGAACCAACACAAAGTTTGTCACGTTTTATTTTTACGAGTGATCGACCGTCAAGATTTGTCTCTGAGTTTGCTTAAGGTCTCTCCCTCGCCAGAGGAAAGCCACCCGGACCGCACATACACTCCCCACCTTTAGCAGCAGCCACCTGCACGCCGGCGTGCGGGCGGAGCAGGGTGGCGTGAAGCTGTGGGGAGCACCAGCCTGGTGCGGCCCGCAGAGACATACATCTATTGGTTGAAAAAAAACAGGGCGCCCAAGAGGCGATGCGTGCCCCAACGCACCGCAGCGACGGAGGCAGGATCACCGCCACCATGTCGCCCGCGGAGTATCACGAGGCGTGCAGCAGCTTTGCCCTAGGAAAAGCAGAGGCGGGAACGGGCACCGGCCATCGGTTCGGCAGCGTCACTGACGCGTGCACGTGGCGGCGTGACGGCGAGCGGGCTTCCTGCGAGGAGGCGGGGGCGGCACTCGCCCGAGCAGACGCCCGCCCGGCCCAGCCACCGCCGAGGTGGACTGGGAGTCGCGGCAACGGCTCGTCATACTCGTTCCCACACTCACAGCGCAGCTTGTCCGCAAGCCACCGACCACCGATCGACGCCAGGCGCCCCGACCGAGAGCGGGATCGCTCGTTCGCCCTGCTGGCAGTTCGCTGGGGATCACTACTGCACGGAGCTCGAGGACCGACGGGCGGCAACTCGAGAGTCTTTAAACCACCACCCCCATCCCGCAAGTGCAAAGAGGCTGTCTACGCACAGACGGGTGAGGGGAATAGGTACCCCGTGGGGTTTGAAGGGAGCGTGACTAGATAGCAACGATGTAAACCCAGCCGATTTGGGAGCGAAAGACCGGCGCCTGCATCACCGGCTTCGTTTCCCGTGGCTGGAGAGTACACCGAAACCCTCCGTCTGTCGCGAGCTCCCGACGACGCGGTGCCGCCAAGCAGCAGGGCCGGACCTGGTGTGGCTCCCCTCGTCGATCACAGACCGGTCGGCACTACTGACGAGACGGTGGAACGGGCTTCGCCCCTTGTGACGAAGGGTGATGCGAACCCGCCCGCCCGCGTGCGTTCGGGGTGGACTCGGCAAACGGAGATTTGAAATCGGAAAGTGTCCTCCTGCCCCGCGCAGGTAGGCGCCCAACAGTTGGGGGGGTTTGGCGGTGACCACGGCTGCAGGGCCTGCTACCCTGACGAGCTCTCCTGCTGGCCCCGAAACCACCCCCGCGAGACAAGGTGAATCGGAAACGGGCGTACCCCCA
>NW_027311265.1:0-32007 GCF_047496795.1 Chiloscyllium punctatum | reverse complement strand
TTCTGACTGAAGATTGTTGTGAATGCATAAACGTTATCTTATGCACTGAAGTCCTGGGCTCTTCCATCATTCAGGATGGAGATACTTGTGGGATCTCCTCCTCCGATGACTTGTTTAATTGTCCATAACTATTTTCAACTAGAAGTGGAAGGACTGCAGAGACCTAAACCATTGCTTGTGGAATCACTTAGCCTGTCTGTCACTTACGGCTTGTGCTGTTTGGTGCACAAGTAGTCCTGGTTGGTGGCTTCATCAGGCAGACACCTCATTTTCAGGTATGCCCGGTGCTGCTCCTGCCCTCCTGCACACTCCATTGAATCAAGGTTGATCCTCTGTCTTGATGGTAATTGTTGTGAGGGGGATATGCCAGGCCATGAGGTTGTGCTGGAGTACAGTTCTGCTGCTATTGATGCCCCACAACACGTTATGGAAACCCAGATTTGAGCTGCTAGATTGGTTTGAAGTCTGTTCTATTTAGCACGGTGATAGTGCCACCCAGAATTATGGAGGTTATTCTCAATGTGAAGGTGTGACTTTATCTCCACAATGACGATGCAGTGGTCACTCTTACCCGATACTGTCATGGACAGATACTTGTGCAACTGGCAGATTAGTAAGGCTGTGGTCAAATATGGCTTTTCCCTCTTGTGAGTTCCTTCACCACCTGCCATCGACCCAGTATATCAGTTATATTCTTTAGGACCCGGCCGGCTCAATCAGTAAAGCTGCAGCTGAGCTACTCTTGATGGTGGACATTGAAATCCCTCACCCAGAGTACGTTTTGTGCCCTTGCCACCCTCAGAGCTTCCTCCAAGTGTTGATCAGCATAGATGAGTATTGACCCATCAGTTGGGAGAGGCTGCTACATGGTAATCAGCAGGAGGTTGCCTTTCCCATGTGTAAACTAACACCATGAGTCATCATGGGATACAGAGACACTGTTGAGGACTCCCAGAGCAATTCCCCTCTAACTGTATCCCACTGTGCCGCCATTTCTGTTGTGTCTGTCCTGCTGGTGAGACAGAAGATATCCAGGGAAGGTGATGGGCTGTCAGGGACACAGTCTTAATCACAGATTCATACCTTAAATACAATGTTGGGCTGTTGCTTCACAAGTCTGTTTATTTTTATTCACTGTTTCCTGCCAGCTGTCCCATTCTAGACACATGGCCATACCTTAGCCCCAATCCACTAAGATTTGATTTTGTAAACTGGACTTGGAGCTTTACCAAAACATTTCTAAAAATCCACGTGTTCTATATCCATTGCTTCTCTTTCATTTGTCTCCCAGTCAGTTTCTGAAACATAATTCCCATTTCATAACTCTATGTGAGTGTTGTCTATACCCATTATTTTCAGTCCCAATAATTTCTCCGAAGCCATTTACTTACTATGTTCTATGTTCCATGTACTATTTCATTTTACATACCGGACTTGCTTTTCCTGATATTGTCAGAAAGTTGTGTGAAGACAGAACTGAAGTAGTGGATTCATAGTTTTGCCATTTCCCTGTTTCCCATTCTCCATTCTCTGGTTTCAAACTGGAAGGAACCTGCACTGTTTTTTCATACTTCTCACATTGACATAATTTGACAAGCTATAACAGTTCACTCTTATAACCTTTGTGAATATTATCTTCAGAAACCCATCAACTCTTAAGCTGCTCAGCTCCACATCATACACGCACAGGAGCATAGTCTCTGTACCAACAGAAATACAGCACGATCTATATTAGTCCCACTTTCCAACACCACGCACATAGCCTGGAATGTTATGACACTTCCAAGTGCTTGACCAAGTACTTTTAACGGTTGAGAGGTTAGCCGTGGTAACTCCCCTCTCAGGAAGTACATTCCAGACCTCAACACGCTCTGGGTGAAAAAAATGTAATCTTTAAATCCTCTCTGAACCTCAAACCCTTCACTTTAAAAGTGTGCTCCCTTGTTCTTGACCCTTTGTCTAAAAGGAACAGTTGCTGTCTGTCCACCCTGTCGATGCCCCTCGTTACCTTATCCTTCTGAATCACATCCCCCTCAGCCTCTCTGTCCAAAGTAAACAACCCGAGCTTATCCAGCCTCTCTCCATAGTTGATATGCTCCATCCCAGGGAACATCCTGGTGAATCTCCTCTGCAACCACTCCAATACAATCACATCCTTCCTGTAATGAGGCTCCCAGAACGACATACAGTACTCCATCATGGATTAAACCAAGCCCTGTATAGCACTTATAATCTACTCCCTAATTAATAAACGCTCCACCCAAGGTTCAATTCTTAACTAGTCCATTACCCTGTTCAGTCACATTCAGGGATGTGTGGAGAAACACCCTGTGAGCTCCCTCGTGTTCTGCCAATCATTGTGTACACCCCATGTCTGGTTCCTCCTTCCAAAGTACATCACCTCATATTTATCAGGATCACATTCCATCTACCATTGATCTGCCCATCTGATCATTCCACTTGTATTTTCGTGTAAAATCAGAACTTCCTCCTCACTGCCAACCACCCGGCCAATCTTTGTGTCAAACACAAACTTACTTATCACAACCCACACCCCTCCACCCACCCCCCCCACCCCCCGCCTCCAGATTCACATCTATACCATTTATGAATGCTACCAACAATAAAGGAAGCAACGCTGATCTCTGTGGTACACCAGGGGACACTGGTCTCCAATCACACAAACAGCCTTCTCCCACCACCCTCTGCCTCCTGACACTAAGACAATTTTCACTGTAACGTTTCAAGTTATCGTTGATACTGTGAGAATATACTTTTTTTTCAGTTTCCCGTGCGGAACTTTGTCAAAGGCATTGCATCAAAACTAAATAAGCGACCTCCTCAAACTAATTGAATCAACTCCATTAGTGTGACTTCACTCTGATAAAGTCATGATGATTATCCCTGATCAAACCTTGCCATTCTGATTGGAGTTCAATTTTCTCCTTCTCTATTTTCTCCAGTAGTTTCCCGAACAGTGATTTAATACTCGCTGGTCTATAGTTTTCTGGTCTATCTCTACCACCCTTACTGTGAAGTGCAATCATAATAGCTGTTCTCCAGTCCTCTAGCACCTCCCCTATTGTCAGATTCTAATTAAAATTTCCAGTCAGAGCCTTTCCTCCCTTGACTCCAACAGTATCCAGACCTGCAGATTGGTCCAATTTTATACCAGACAAAGCCTCAAACCCCCGCTCGTATTTTACATCAATCTTTTTTTTTTCAAGAGCTTTCCAGTCCATCCTCTCGAATTCTGTACCTGCATCCTCCTTCTCCCAAGTAAAATGGCTGTGATGTTTACATGTAACAATCTATCAATGTTTTCCGGGTTGACACACTGATTGCCCCTTTGGTTTCTAATGGACACTAACTGTTTGCTGATTATTCTGTTCTACATGTCCTTGTAGAATGTCATGGTATTCTCCCTCATCTCTCCTGCTTGCACTTCTCCATGTCCCTCGGTTGTTCTCTCCCCTCTATGTTTCTAAGTTTCACTAAAATCACCTCTCATCTTTTGAAACTCGAGATCACAGGCTGAGTTTCCACATCAGACAATCTTGCCATTTTAGGGATTAATCTGGAGAATACCTTTTGCAGTTCGTCTGTAGTATATTCTGTCTTAGATTGGGACTCCAAATGGTACACAATACTCTCAATTTAGTCTCAGCAACACTCTGTGCAGCTGGCGCATGGCATCTTCTATATTTCAATTACATTCACATGAATGTAAACCTAATTTTTCGTTTCCTATTTGCTTGTGTTCAGATTACATTACAGTGTGGAAACAGGCCCTTCGGCCCAACAAGTCCACACCGACCCGCCGAAGCGCAACCCAACCATACCCCTACATTTACATCTTACCTAACACTACGGGCAATTTAGCATGGCCAATTCACCTGACCTGCACATCTTTGGACTGTGGGAGGAAACCGGAACACCCAGAGGAAACCCACGCAGACACGTGGAGAATGTGCAAACTCCACACAGTCAGTCACCTGAGGTGGGAGTTGAACCCGTGTCTCTGGCGCTGTGAGGTAGCAGTGCTAAGCACTGTGCCACCGTGCCGCCCAATTCTTCCCAATTCCTTTCACTTTAACTTTTCTTATGATGTTAGTGGGAGAGTTCTTAAAAAAAAAATCCTCTTGAATATCCAACGATACGTTATCCATTATCTCCTCATTGCCGACGTCCACAAGAATCATATTCAAACCATTCCAGAAAATGTTTGCCACTTATGGTTTTCGTTTCATCGATGCATTATCATCCTCTCCAGTTTTCCCATGACCTTCTATATTTCCAGAAACACGTTCTTTATAATCGAGCCCAACAGACACCCGACCGCGGATGACAAGTTACTGATCTGTAGTTCACCACTCTCCATCTTCATCCTTTCTGAAACTGTTGGATAATATTTGTAACCTTTGCCTTATCCAGATTGGCTAAATATCTTTCGGGAATGTATTGGAATACAACGTGATAATCTACGATGCAATCAATACGTCAATTGCTGCTTCCTCTGAAATTCCTGTATGAAGTACATCTGATCTGTCAGATTTATAAATACTCAATCCAGCTTTCTTTTAAAATATGACCTAAACACTGATAAGAATAATCTTAGACTTAACTTACACAAGTCCCATGGTCAATTGGTATTTCTGGGAGAATTTCTGGATATTCTGCCTTGAAGATAGACACAAAGAAACTGTTTCTTTTCCCTGTGATTTCTCTGTTGTCTTCAATAAATTATTCTGTCCGCACACCCACTGTTCCATATTTGACCTTGTTTTTACTTTTGTTTCATACACTGATGTACGTTTTTTTTTCGCAGTCTTTATATTTTTCTTTTGTTTGTATGCTTTTTCGCTGTTTGCTTTTCTTTTCTTCGTCATCCGTTGCTGGGTCCTATATTTCTCCGAATCCATTGGTTTACTACAGTACTTGACATTTTTCGAAGCTGATTCCTGTGATCTAATAGATAGTTGAAGGTGAGGCTGAAAGGGTTAGGTCAGAGAGGCGGGTGGACCAGATTGATCGGAAGGAAGATGAACACATAGGAACGTTCAAAAGGGGGGAGGATGCTGAGTTGGAAGATTGGACTGCGATAAGGTGGAGTTCGGGTAAATGGAGAAACTGGTGAAACCTACATTAATCCCCTGTGGTTGGAGGGTCCCAAGGTAGAAGAAGAACCTTTCTACATCCATGGTTCGGGTGGTTAGGGTTTGACGATGGAGCAGGCCCAGGACTCTCACGTCCTTGGCAGAGTGGAAAGAGGAGTTAAAGTGTTCAGCCACAAGGCGGTGGAGTTGGTCAATGTGGCTATCCCAGATATGTTCTCTGAAATGATCCACCTGTCTTACCAATGTAGAGAAGACCACACTGACTTTAATGTATGTAGTAGATGAGGCGTTCTGTCTCCCTTCATCACCTATCACTTTCAACCCCACCTTCATCTACCGATCGCATTCCTAGCTACCTCCCTCCTGCCACACCGCCTTCTCATTTATCTCTCAGCCCCCTTCATCATAAGCCTCATTCCTGATGAAGGGCTTATGCCCAGAACGTCAATTCTCCTGCTTCTAGTACGCTGCCTGACTGCGCTTTTCCAGCACCACACTCTTCGACTCTGATCTTCCAGCACCACACTCTTCGACTCAGATCTTCCAGCACCACACTCTTCGACTCTGATCTCCAGCATCTGCAGTCCCCAATTTCTCCTCACACCTTCAGGGCTTGTATGATTCAGATTTATGACAGTTACTTCAAATAAAACAAAAACTACCGAGTACTCAAACAGCATAAAAGAAAACCAATGCATTGTTGTCACTGTTCCCAAAAGGTCCTTTACAGCACAGTTTTCGATTAGTTCTTTTGATCATCCAACACCAATTTCTAAATAACCTGATCTCTAGCTCAGCGCTCGACAAAATGTTAATGCCACCATCTTACACATGCTCATGAAATCCATTTTTCCCACCATTAGCATTCAGTTGGGTTAACACAGTTTCGATATAATGTAAACAGTACGTTATTACTGCAGTACCCACAAATGTGTATATCTCATTTCCTGTTTTATAACATGTCCAGCATTTGTATTGCAGCTTTCACTTTGATATATAACTCCCATCAATGTTTCCTTCTCCTTGCTGTTTTTGCACTCCACCTTACTAGGTTCTGGAGAATCTGAGCGATGTGGGATTTGGGGAGATTAATGGTCGAGATCATCTCACCACATCATTTATGATCTTCTTAAGCATCATTGTGACATTTTCTCCAGATCTCCCGTGATGCTGATGGAGTAGAGAAGGACAATGATCGTTCATAAATGCTCTGTATTTCCCCCAGAGAGCTGAGACTGCTCTAACCTGGGTGGGAACCTTACAACAGGCTGGTAAAGCATTACTGCTGCTGTACAGGATCTTAGTGAGATCACATCTGGAGTAGTGTGTACAGATTTAATCTCTTCAATGAAGAAAGGATGTTGTGATATTGGAAGCAGCTCAGAGATGGTTCCCTCACCTTATTCCTGCAAGGAAGGTGATAGCCTATAACGAAAGGATGATCAGGTTGATCCAATAGCCATTGGAGCTTACAAAAATAAAGGATGATCTTATTTCAACATAGATGACAGGAAGGAGTCAACAACTGAAGAGAATTACACAGATAGTGGGGGAATCCATTCCGTTCTCCAGCCTGTTACACAGGAACAACAGTAGGATATTCAGGCCTTCGAGCCTGTTACACCAGAATAGGACGACACTGTTCAGCCCCTGGAGCCTGATGTGTATTCGAGGCCAATCAGCCCCTCGAATCTATAACACTGGACCCAGAGTAGGCCATGCTGCACCAGTATCCTGTTACACAGCAATAGGATCAGTCCATTCAGCCTCCTCAAGTCCGTAACATAGGAACTGGAAGTGGTCACACAGTGACTGGAGATTGTTACACTGGGATAACAGGAGGCCATTCAGACCCACCGAGTCTGTTGCAAGGGAAATGTGTTAGGATAAAAAACTATCTGAAACTTATTTCATGAGAAAGGAGGAGGTAATTCAGACACGTGTCTGTTGTGTGGGAACAAGAGAAGACCAATCGCTCCCTTCGTCCCATCTCTGGGATACATGAGGAGACCGTTCAGTATCTCCACCGATTATGGAGAAACATGAGAAGACCCATCAGCCCCTCAAAATGTTACACAGTAACGGGAAGATTCCATAATCCCCCACCCCTCTAACTCATCAACAGGAGGTGGTCATTCTGGCCTTGGAGATGACAACATGGGAACACCAGAAAGACTTCATCCCATCGATTTTGTACACCAGCAGGATGATGAGTCCAGTCAGCCACACATACCGCTTATACAGCAATTGGAGCACATCTATTAAAACCTTTTTGCCCATCAAACAGGAATTCAAAGAAAACGTAAAAGTTTTCAAAAGGGAAGAATTTATAATAACTGAATACATTAGGGAGTAAAATGGAACAATAAAGTATTGTAATTTAAAGCAAATTATTAGAATCCATTGTTGAGGACATTTGCAAACGTAAAACCACAATTCATCGGAGTCAACATGGTTTTACAAAGGATAAATCATGATTGAAGTGTTTTCTTGAGTTATTTAAAGATGTGACAAACAAGGTGGATAGTGGGAATGCTGGAGATGGAATATATCTGGTCTTCGTGAAGGATTCAGATACGTCCCTTCTCCAAAGAGTGAGTGGTAAGGTCAGACAGCATCAGTTTAGGAGTAATTTATTGGCTTGGATGGAGGATTGGTTAACCAACAAAATGCAGTCAGATGAATAAACTGTGTCATTTTCTATTGGAAAATGCAATTTGTTGGGTGCCATAGATTTCAGTTCTCATGGTTCAACCATTTGTGATCGACATCATTACTCGGTTGACGGGATAGAAAATGCTCTCGCTACATTTTCAGATGACACTAACATTGGTGGGAAATTACTTCGGAATGATGATGCAAGAGATTTAAAAACTATATGAATAGGTTGGGTGAATGGGCAAACATTTGGCAATGAAAATTAAAGTGGATAAATATGGGGTTATTCAAGTTGGCCAGCCTAATAAAAAAGCAAATTATTATCTAAATGGAGAGAAACTTCAAAGTGCTTAAGTGCACAGGGATCTGGATGCCTGCTTGTATACCACAGAAAACCTGCCTGCGGGTACTTCAAGTAATGAGAAATGCAAGCATAATTTCAGCGTTTATTTGGAAAAGGATAGAGTAGAAAGGTAGGGAGTGTTGCTGTAGCTATGCAAGGCATTAGTGAGGCTGTAACTGGAGTACAGTTTGGGTGTCCTGCAGAATGAGGTATTTCCATAAGAGGCAATTCAGAAGACCTTCATTAGAATGATTCCATATTTGAATTGTTTGTCTTATGAAGAGAAATTGAGCAGTTTAGGCCTATACTGTCGAGTTTATAAGAATGAAAGGAGAGCTCATTGAGGTCTGTAAAATGCTAAAGGTAATTGAAAGGGTAGCTGTGGAGTGGATATTTTTTCATGTGGCGCAATCGATAATAAGAGACTACAGTTTGAGGATTGAGAGAGGGCAGGAAAGTGGAACAGAGGCCGCGATGACATCAGCCATGATTGTATTCCATGGCAGAGCAGATTCGAAGGGTTGGATTCTTGACTAATGCTCCTTGTTCATATTCAGCTTTACGACTGTGTTACACAGTAATGGGGGAGGATTATGTATCAAACAGGAAGCAGGCACTCCGGATAAATCAGTCTAAATCAGTTTGACAGAACGTCACCAGTGGAGTCACACAGTGACCAGTGCTGGGTCCTCAACTATTTACAATCTATATCAATGATCAGGAGGATGGAACAGATATGGAGATACTGAGTTTGGTCATGTTGCTGTGATAAGCAAGAGATTAAATTATCAAGAGAGGGTGGAGGGTCTACAGATAGATACAGAGAGGTAAAGGCAATGGCGAATAATTTGGCACGTGGAATATAACATGATATAATCTGTCATTTCATTTACAGGAATAATGGAAGGCAGTATGTTACTGAAATGGAGAGGGATTACAGGAATTAATGATACTGTGTACTGGGGGTTCACTCAGACCCGTTCAGACATGGGAGGTTTTGCTCCATCCCTGATCGTCTGCTCCTTGATGCTCCAAGTGACCCCATTGCTCTCCGTACACATGGAATGTTTTGAAGTGTTTGGTTGGTGATGGGGGATGCTGTTATCAAACGTGTATCAAGGGGATGGCCTTTATCCAAGATACATTCATTCCTTTCTACATGGAGATCTGAAGACGATGGGAATGGCTGCCTGCTTGTGAATGAAGAGGCTGTGGCTGCAGTGAGGACAGGGGTATTCACCAACGTGATGTACTGTGATGGGCACACTACAAGATTAATGCAGAGAGTGCTCCTTCAGTTCCTCTACCTCTCCCCATTGACACGTCTACTCCGCAGACGCCATGTACACCATCGGGAATCCCACTATACTGGATACACCCGGCAGTTCCCTGCTGAGGGTGAAACAATGTATTTACCTCATCCACCATATATATCCTCCGTTACTGAATGGTTACATTGATGGCAACATACTGGGAGATGATGGATATGTCACACAGTCCTGTTTGAAAAGTTCCAGAACATAGAAGCTGAATGAAACTGTGACCCTAACAGCCGCTGGCAGCACCATCCTCCCCCTGGTGTGAAGCTGCAGGACGTGTTAAAGAAGGTGACACCGCTCTGTGACCAGCTCCTTGTTCAGTCAGGGTCCCCTCACACTCTGCTACTGGGTTAAGTGGAGCTTGGGAAGCTGTACCTGGAAAATCCGGGGTGGACACAGCAGATCCCTTTCCCCACACACACTCACTCCGTGGTTTCAAAGCTTCCCCTCTCTGCAGCCTCTGCTCCATTTGTTGTTCATGTGACCCAGATGCTGTAACTACAGTCCCCAGGCTCCATCCAAAGTTGGGTCACCAAATCCTCAGGTCTCCCTGAATGTCTGAGGAAGTTCACAGCACAACCTCCAGCAAACCATCCCCAGCTGCTGCACTAACTTTTCAGTAACAGGAGTCAGTTAGAAACCCCTCGTCTATAAGTGTTGTGGACCAGACCAGATTCCCGCAAAATATTTTAAGAAGGCTGCTTAGACCCAAGCCTTTCCTTATTTTGAATATTGATGTGAAGTGTGCTTTCCAGATATGTTGTGACTGGTCAAACCACTCGACGTTAAGCAAAACATAATCTATTTAAATGCTTTAGTTAAAATACAATCAAAGAAAAGAACATTTCGGGATGGCTTATATGTTGGAACAGTTACACAAACTGTTCCCCGGGTACAACAGAGTGTTACAAGGGGACATAAATTTAAGGTGAAGTGTGGAAGGTATAGGGGAGATGTCAGGGGTGGGTTCCTTACCCAGAGAGTGGTGGGGGCATGGAATGCGCTGCCCGAGGGAGTGGTAGAGTCAGATTCATTGGCGACCTTTAAGCGGCATTTGGATAGGTACATGGATGGGTGCTTAATCTAGGATAGAAGTTCGGCACAACATCGTGGGCCGAAGGGCCTGTTCTGTGCTGTATTGTTCTATGTTCTATGTTCTATGTTCTATGTTCTAAACAATAGATACCGTACCTTCTTGGTATACACCGCTTGGCACAAAGATATATTCAAATACAGATCCTTAGATGCAGTTTTCCGATCCAGGAGAAATCAACATCAACAGAGATCTCAGAGAGAAAAGCAGCTGGGGATCATGTATTGAAACTCCCAACCCTTTAGGGATCCCCAGCAGCTTCTGAATGCTGCAGCTAAAAACAAAACGAGGAAAACCTGGTCTGGGAGAGCTGGGCACTGCCCTTCAATTGTTACCAATGTTTTAATAAAATCTAAATGCTTTCTCAGTTATTTACTTAAACTGTTTACAGACAGCAGTTCTGCACCTCTGCCTTTAAAACCTCTCGCCAAAAAAAAACAAGATAAGGTAATCTCAATGTTTGGGTGAAGATTTGTATCTCAGGTGCTCGTTGTTGTGGTTCTGTTCACCGAGCTGGGAATTTGTGTTGAAGACGTTTCGTCCCCTGTCTAGGTGACATTCTCAGTGCTTGGGAGCTTACTGTGAAGCGCTTCTGTGATCTTTCCTCCGGCATTTATAGTGGCCTGTCTCTGCCGCTTCCGGTTGTCAGTTCCAGCTGTCCGCTATTGTGGCCGGTATATTGGGTCCAGGTCGATGTGTTTGTTGATAGAGTCTGTGGATGAGTGCCATGCCTCTAGGAATTCCCTGGCTGTGCTTTGTTTGGCTTGCCATATAATGGTAGTGTTGTCCCAGTCGAATTCATGTTGCTTCTCCTCTGTGTTTGTGGCTACCGAGGATAGCTGGTCGTGTCGTTTCGTGGCTAGTTGGTGTTCATCGATACGGATCGTTAGCTGTCTTCCTGTTTGTCCAATGTCGTGTTTTGTGCAGTCCTTGCATGGGATTTTGTACACTACATTGGTTTTGCTCATGTTGGGTATCGGGTCCTTCGTTCTGGTGAGATATTGTCTGAGAGTGGCTGTTGGTTTGTGTGCTGTTATGAGTCCTAGTGGTCGCAGTAGTCTGGCTGTCAGTTCCGAAATGTTCTTGATGTATGGTAGTGTGGCTAGTCCTTTGGGTTGCGGCATATCCACAAGCCAGGGACACAGCCAGGCAGAACGGATTCAGGATGATCCAGGTAATGATTACAGACGCTCACAGCAGACTACACAAATACAGACAAGAAATTGCGCGCTATAAACCGTTAATTTCAAAAACCACCAATCAGGAATGGACCCAGACCATAGATCAGGCCGTCACCATAGGACAGAACAGGACAACACACCGCAAAAAAAAATCACTAAAAGAAAAAATGGTCAAACTAACACACAACGAAGAGGACACCACAACACACACCTCGGTTAAAAACCCCTTCCACAGACAGCTCACACACAAGGAAAGAACAAAACTAGCTAATGGGCTCAACTACAACCACAGGGACGCCAAGACAGAAGACTTCCTAGCAGCACGATAATGCACACTCAGGAACAATGGACTTACAGAAGAGACACAACAAACAGTGAGACAAAGTATCGTACATCTGATAACAAGAAAAAGACAAACACATAACCTCAACACCAAGGAGAGGGAAGCACTAAAATCTCTAAGAAACGATAAGAACATAATCATACTACCAGCAGACAAAGGCAGAATGACGGTCATCCTGGACAAAGCAGAGTACATCCAAAAAGTACAACAACTACTTGCAGATATCAACACCTACCAAAAGAGGGAGTTTGACCCCACCCCACAGCTCACCATTAGGATAAACAACACACTCAGGAATCGACAAAAAAACGGACAGATAACCAGGTCTGACCGACAAAGAATGAAACCTGAAAGCATCAACACCCCCAGATTCTATGGACTACCCAAAGTGCACAAATCAGACATCCCACTCAGACCCATAGTATCACTACCAGGGACACCATCACACAAACTGGCTCAATAACTGCAGCAGAAACTGAAACACCTGATCAGCGCATCCAGACAATCCATACAATCAACACAGGAATTCTTGTACAACAGAGTGTTACAAGGGGACATAAATTTAAGGTGAAGGGTGGAAGGTATAGGGGAGATGTCAGGGGTGGGTTCTTTACCCAGAGAGTGGTGGGCGCATGGAATGCGCTGCCCGTGGGAGTGGTAGAGTCAGAATCATTGGCGACCTTTAAGCGGCATTTGGATAGGTACATGGATGGGTGCTTAATCTAGGTTAGAAGTTCGGCACAACATCGTGGGCCGAAGGGCCTGTTCTGTGCTGTATTGTTCTATGTTCTATGTTCTATGTTCTATCAGAAATAGACACATAGACAAGGAAGAAACTATGGTCTCATTCGATGTAACGGCACTCTTCACCTCTATCGACAAAACCCTAGCCAGAGAAACAATAGCCAACCCTGCTCGACAGACATAACAGACAACAGGACGTTGAATCTATCAACAAAGACGGCATGCTTAAACTACTGGACTTGTGCCTCACAACACACTTCACATTCAACAACCAGATGTACGAACAAATCAACGGAACACCCATGGGCTCACTGATCTCTGGATTCATAGCAGAAGCGGTAATGCAAAAGTAAGAACAAACAGCCTTATCGCAAATTCAACCCACACTCTGTGTCAGATATGTGGATGACACCTTTGTAATAATTAAAAACACAGAAAGAGAGAACACACACCAGATCATCAACGCTACACATACAGGAATCCAATTCACTAGAGAGGAAGAAAAGGACAACCAACTCCCATTCCAAGATGTGATGG
This sequence comes from Chiloscyllium punctatum, assembly GCF_047496795.1. Classification (NCBI taxonomy): domain Eukaryota; kingdom Metazoa; phylum Chordata; class Chondrichthyes; order Orectolobiformes; family Hemiscylliidae; genus Chiloscyllium; species Chiloscyllium punctatum. The sequence goes on along the minus strand of NW_027311265.1, from coordinate 18,672 downwards.
TACAGAGAACACCGAACGGAGAGTTAGCACAAAGGCTTACAGGAAAGCCAGACACACAGACCAAGTCCTAAACTATGAAAGCAACCACCCCAACACACACAAACGAAGTTGCATCAAGACACTATTCAAAAGGGTCACAACACACTGCAGCACACCAGAACTGCAAAACGAGGAAGAGGAACACCGATACAAGGTATTCGACAAAAACAGATACTCTTGCAATTTCATCAACAGATGCCTAAGGGAAAGACAACGGAACGAGTACATGCTGCAACCCAAAGGACTAGCCACACTACCATACATCAGTAGCATTTCCGAACTGACAGCCAGACTACTGCGACCACTAGGACTCATAACAGCACACAAACCAACAGCCACTCTCAGACAATATCTCACCAGAACGAAGGACCCGATACCCAACATAAGCAAAACCAAAGTAGTGTACAAAATCCCATGCAAGGACTGCACAAAACATTACATAGGACAAACAGGAAGACAGCTAACGATCCGTATCCATGAACACCAAATAACCACGAAACGACATGACCAGCTATGCTTACTAGCCACACACACAGATGAGAAGCAACATGAATTCGACTGGGACAATACTACCATTATAGGGCAAGCCAAACAGAGAACAGTCAGGGAATTCCTAGAGGCATGGCACTCATCCACAGACTCTATCAACGAACACATCGACTGGGACCCAATAGACTGGCCACTACAGAGGACAGCTGGAACTGACAACCGGAAGTGGCAGAGACAGGCCACTATAAATGCCGGTGGAAACAGCACAGAACCGCTTCACAGGAGGCTCCCAAGCACTGAGGATGTCACCTAGACAGTGAACAAAACGATTGCAGGACAAATTCCCAGCTCGGCGAACAGAACCACAACAGAAAATAACCTTTTTACAGTGATAGTATCCTCACAACTCCATCTTTAATAAAATAATCCATCCATATACAAAGGTGGATTCATTTTAGACCTCCTAATCTTCCTCTATTGGTAGACTGGAATGAATATATATTACATTGACTCTGAGCATACAAATGTTCACAGCTCGTTTCGATTTCAGTCATTTTACTCATACCACAGAATGCATTTTATCTTTCTTCGTCCAAGTCTCCACAACGTGTCAAAACTTACTTTTTCTCGCCCTGTCAAGTTTATAATTTCAAGTTGAATGGCAGCAATAATAAACTCAATAATGTTTTCTCCCTAAACTTCTCCACAAACTTTAAGGGGTCACGATCAGTGATAAAGATTTGTCTCATGTATGTTATTCGCAATTTAAATGCTGAAATGTTGTAACGCCAACACCAAGCTCAAGGCCTCCTTCCCGATTGTGGAATAAATCTGTTGATGTTTCCACTGGACGCTCCAACCACACGTTACATAACGGAGCACTTCTCATCTCTCCAATAGTCCTTCTGAATGACATAGCTCCTCATGTCTCAGCATAAAAGAATTACATGCTTCTGTACCCTTAATGCTGTAACCCCTTTCTCTGCTACTCCTGGCCTATGCCAGTAAACCTTACTCTCACAGGGATATGTTTTAAGAAGATCTCACCCATTCTTCTCAATCCCTCACAGAAACCAAACTTTGATTTCTGAACTCAGTCATCATCATCAGCCATTTCTAAGCTTGCCATTGTAACTCTCTGCCCTTCCACACGAGTTCTCCCGACTGCAGGAAGTGAATTGTTGAACTTCTCCAAAATTAGAGTCTCTCTCAGAGTGTCATAGGTTTGTGCTGTTTTTAATACCCTTCCCCAACTTTCAAAATTACTTTGTTTGATTCTTTCAAACACAACGTGCGTTTAACCAGGGACACTATTTTAGATTCCTGAAACACTGTCGGCTTCTGGCACAAGCTCATTTGCACTTCAGATGGCTTTCTTCACCTCCTCCGATAGGGATGCAAATACCGATCAGCTTTGTTTGGATAAACTGAATCCACATGTTCACTGGCCGCTGCACTTGTTTTGCCACTTTCTGAAATGAAATTAAAAAGGCTCCCCCATCATTCTCATCAAATTTAGATAATGCCTGGATGTATTTAAACAGATCCTGATCAGGCCTTCGGCTACCATAGTGTTGCTACCTCCTCATTATCCTCTAATGGAAATCCATACAAAATAAAGAGGAATTTAGAATAACTTAACTATTGGAAAACTTAACTGAATAATGGATAGAGTGCGTTCTACAAATGAACTGTTCAATCTACTAACATCACCTAAACACACCACTTGGCAAAAAGGAACATTCAGACATGCATTCTTGCATACAGTTCTCCAATCCAGGAGGAAACACCATCAAGTGAGGCTTTAGAGAGAGTAGCAGCTCGGGATAATTTACTAAAACTTCCAACCCCTCTGGGACCCCAAGCACCCGGTGATTGTTACAGCTACAAGAAAAAACAAACTAGAAAGCCTGATCTATGCGAGCTGGCCATTGTTACTACTATTTATTAAAAACGCTAAAAGCCCCGTAAGTTATTTACTTCAGCTGTTTTCAGTCGACAGTTTGGCCTTTAAGACCTCTTACTAAAAAAGAGAAACTAACACTTTATTTAAAAAAGTGACAGCATTGTCAGGCCATTTATATGCCTTGTCCTTCACTCAGTGGGCTTCCTCGTGTTACTGATCGCAAGGTCACCTGAGAGGGTCACCCACAGGTCCAGACCAAGTTGCAAGGATGTATCTCATAACTTTTGAAACATGCCTGTCCATCGACCATCACACGGGAAGTGAACAACAGCTTGATACACCATTTCAGTATTTCTGAGTGACACAATACCAGCACTGGATACACTAGGGAGCCAAAACCCAAGGCCAAGGAAAGATACAGAGGGACAGAGAGATTCACTTTAAAGACAGAAACAGTCAGTTAATTAACTGAAAAGATGTTGTGGAAATATGTGGAAAAAGACAGGGCAGTGGGACTAACTATCGAAGTGAGATCTTCGTGGGTAAAATGACAAGAATGAGAACATTGAATAAAGGCATTGTCAGATCAGCTGGAATGGTTTGTTACATCAAGTTCTAAATCTGCTTCACAGAGCACCACAAACAACATAAACTGGGACAAGATGACAGCCCAGCATGGAGAGCTGTGCAGACCATGCTAGTGTGTTGCTCAGTAAACTGCACTGTCTGCCCAGCATGAGAGTAATGCAAACTTTACTATAATATGCAAACTATACTCACATCAGATTATTGCCTACAATGGGAAGAGGTGTGTGTGTGTGTGTGTGTGTGTGTGTGTGTGTGTGTGTGTGTGTGTGTGTGTGTGTGTGTGTGTGTGTGTTTGAATGTGAAACTCATTGTTTGAGAAGGAACGCACATGGAGGAAACTATTATAAATATGAACAACTGGCAGGCTTTTTATTAATCAACAGAGACAAAACGAGAGAAGTTTCATGGACAGAAAAGATAAAGTGTTTGAGAATGTTAAAATAAAGTCATTGCCAGACACAACAGCAATATACATCGGCGTGCACATGAATGAAAGATCGATGGGAGTTTGGTGTGAGGTCTAATCAGATTTGTTTCGGCAGGTCTGAAGCCAGGAGCGTCAGCAGCAGATTATTGGCTTCATTAAGCCTGTACTTCATTGCTCAAGGTACAAACAGCAGATGGAATAAACCAGTGAGATATATTCTGGGGTGGTGAGTATTTCAAGTTAGAAATGGTCAGGGAATGGTGTCAAGAATCAGGTCATAGTCAAAGAGATGTCCCACAATTGTGACTTGGCTGCTTCAGCTGCTGCTATTGGCAAGACTTGGATGGAAACAGTGGAAGGAAGTGGAGTTTGTAACCAGAAGAGTAGAGAGTGACCTCCCTGCTGTTAATAGCAAAGTCAATGATACGATGCGTTGTGGTTCTCCCCTGAAACTGAATAGATCAACATAGAGACCCATGAGTAACACTGCCAGAGCAGAGAGGGAGGCAGGAATTGAACACCTTCATTAATGTACTTAGTAGTGGTCTGTAGAGTGAATATCTGGATGGAGAGATTCAACAGGAACAATAATAGTGACAAGATGTGTAGACTATATGAAATAACAATAATACAGTCATAACTGGTTTATAAAAAACAAAGTCTGGACAGTGATACTCACCAGGAACACCAACGATAGCCAGGAAGGGATAATAAAAATATTGAATAATGAAAAGAGCATATAAGATCTGCGACGATAATGACATCCAATAAAATGAAGAAAGATACCAAACATAATCGGATAAGCTCCTGTATATTGTTTGAATATTCCAGTCTAATGTTCCCAGATTCTGATCCATTATTTGCACATTCCAGCCTAATGTTCCCAGATTCTGATCCATTGTTGGCACATTCCAGCTTAATGTTCTCAGATTCTGATCCATTGTTGGAATATTCCAGTTTAATGTTCTCAGATTCTGATCCATTGTTGGAACATTCCAGTCTAATGTTCTCAGATTCTGATCTCTCCTCCCCCTCTCTCTGGATCCGCTGTTCCCTGTCAGTGCTGTTGGTGATGCTCCCGCTCATGTTATGGGTTGACACATTGAAAGGAGCCCATTTATCATTAAAAGATGGATACCCTCCACTGGGATAATTAGAATCCATGGAGATTGGCATTAATCACACTTACTGAACAAATAGGCTCAGTTAACCTGTTCAACACATCACTTTTCATATACTGGTTTTGGATGGAATGGATGAGGGTTGCTGAGCGATGGATCATAAATCTTTAAATCTTTTAAATCTTTTAATTAACTTGTATATGAGAGTATTAACAGGACACTGCAGTCGTCTATATATGTTCCACTCTGTTTATGAAAGGAGGCAGTTATAAAATAACAGATCGACTGCATAAAAATAATTCGGGTGGGCAAGTTTCTCGATACCTGAACACAAAGTACAGTAATTATTGACCAGTGTGCGGCCACTCCTGGTTTTAATTCCCTGTTGTCAAATCCTTTCATAACCTTGAGATTATTGAGACTGCTGCTCAGGAACAGGCCGACGCAATTCTGTCCCTATGGGCCTGTTACAGAGGGATAGGAGAAGGCCATTCAGCCCATATAAGCCTGTTACTACTTGAAAAGGTGGAAAGCTGGAATAATGGCACATTTTGCCGAAAGAATCATTCGCTGCAGCTTTATGAAGTGTTACTGAGAGGGCACCTGGAGTAAATAGTGTTGTTTATGTTTCTGTAACTGAGAAGGAATAGATCTCCATTAGATACAGTTTACCAGCTGATCATAATCCATGGGTTGCTATGTTATTTAATGTCTCAGATCTGTTACACAGGGACAGGAGGAGGCCATGAAGCCTCTTGAGTCCATTTCAGAGGGAGAAGAGGAGGCCATTCAGCCTGTCCAGTATATTATAGAGGGACAGGAGGAGGTCATTCAGCCTCTCCAGTCTATTACAGAGGGACAGGAGGAGACTATTCAACCTCTCGAACCTGTCACAAAGGGGCAGGAAATGTTTATTTAACATTCAAGTCTGTTACACATAAATTTTAGTTTTAAACTAGTTGTGGAATAGGAAAGACCTGATGTAAACATTAAAGTTCTAACTTTGAACAAGGCCAATTTTGAAAGTATTAGGTGAGCCCTGTGAAAGGCTGATTGGAATACCCTATTCACAGGTAAAGGGATGGTTGGAAAATGCAAGGCCATCAAAACTTGGTTTCAGAGAGTCCAGAGCCAACGTGTTCCTATTAGTGAGAGGGGCAAGGCTGGTGGGTGCAGGGAGTGCTGGATGGCTAGATATATTGATGCTCTGGTCAAGGTAAGGAAGGAGGCATATGTCAGGTAAACAGAGCTGTGTTTAAGTGAATCCCGAGAGGTGTATAAGGGCAATAAGTGTATCGTCAACAGGGAAATTGGCCAGAAAAATGTGGACATGAGATGGCTTTAGAAATAGGGTTAACGAGGCATTGAAGCAACTCTACACATCCTTTAATTGCAAAATATTAACTAGAGAGAGAATAGGGCACCTTAAAGATCAGTAAGGCTACATATGTGTGGAACCATAGGAGATGGAAGGGATACTAAACAAGTATTTTTCCTAGTATTTAATGTAGAAGAGGTTACAAGAGCGAGAGAATGAAGAAATACATAGTGATATCTTGAAAAGTATCTATATTATAAGGAGATGTTGGACATTTTAAAACATATAAAGGTGAACAAATCCCGAGGACCTGATCAGTTGTATTCCAGAATATTATGGGAAGCTCGGAAAGAATTTGCTCAGCGTTTTGCTGATATATCTGTAAGATTGATTTCCACAGGTGAGGTGGGAAAAGACTGGAGGTTGATAACATAGTGTCATTATTTCAGAAATTAAGGAAAACCCAGGTAACTATAGATCGGTGAGCCTGACGTCAACGGTGACTAAATTGTTGGAGGGGATTTTGAGGTAAACGATGTATATGCATTTGGAAAGACAAGGACTGAAGAGGGCTTTGTACATTGGAGATCACGTCTAACTGACTCAATGGAATTTTTTGAGGAATTGAAGATGATGATTGATGAAGGCAGGACAGTGGATGTTGTCTTCATGGAATTCAGTAAGAAAACCAAAATGTTCTACATGGTAGACTGATTAGCAAGGTTAGGCTGGCTGGGATCCAGGGAGAACTCACAATTTAGGTCAAAACTTTTCTTGAATATCGGAGACAGTGTGTGACAGTTGGCATTTGTTCATTAAACTTGGAGACATGTGACCAGTGGCGCTGCTCGCAAAGATCAATAGTGGGTCCATTGTCTTTTGTTACTTTACAAATCATTTGCACTTGAGTATATGAAGTATTGTCAGTAAGTTTGTAGATAATTCCAAATTTGGTGGTGTAGTCGACAGTGAAAAATGATCTCTCAGAATATAATGGGAACTTAACTGGGTGAGCTGAGGAGTGTCAGATGGATTTTATTTTAGATAAATGCGAGGTGTTGCATTTTGGCAAGAAAAATCAGGGCCAGGCATACAGGTCGGATCCTGTCGAAAGTTTCCAATCAAGGAGAACTCCATAGAAATTATGGAATGCCTACAGTTAGGAAACAGGATTTTCGGCCCATCAAGGCCACACCGTCCCTCTAAACAGTATCCCACTGGACAAACCCCTACCCTATCCCTCTCAGCCTGCATTTCCCATGGCTAATGCACCTTGCCCTCACATCCAAGTGTACTATGCACAATTAAGGATGGCCAACCTACCCTTATCTGTATATCATTATACTGTCGGAGGGAAACATAGCATCCGGAGGAAACTCACACAGACACGGGGAGGATGTGCAAACTCCACATGGCCAGTCATTCAAGGATGGAATTAAACCCCGATCGCTGCCCTGTGAGGCACCTTCTGGTGCAGTTTCTCCGTTCCTTGAAATTGCCGTCACAGGTAGACAGCGCAATGAAGAAGGCACTCGGTGATCTTCCCTTTATTGGTGCGTGCTTTGAGTCTATGCGTTTGCATGACATGTTGCATCTGTACAGGACATTGGTTTGGCCTATTGTGTAATATTGCCTTTACTTCTGGTCACCCTGCTGTCGTCGAGATGTTGTCAAACTTGAAAGGGTGCAGAAGAGATTTAAAAGAATGTTGCAGGTGTTGGAGGGTTGGAGTTACAGGGAGAGTTTGAATAGGCTGGGAGTATTTTCAAGTGTTGAGGCTGAGGGTGGACCTTAAAGAAATGTATAAAATCAGGACGGGCATAGAAAAAGTAAACAGTCAATGTATTTTCCCAGGATAGACAATTCCAAATAAGGAATATGAAGGCTTAAGGTGAGAGGAGAAAGATTTAAAAAGGGATGTGAGGGACAACATTTTCACACAGAGTCTGTTGCTGATATGGATTGAACAGCCAAAAGAGGTGGTGGAAGCAGACACAGTTACACCTTCTAAAAGGCATTTGGATGGATACATGCATGGAACGTGTTTAGAGAGAGATGGGCCAAGTGCTGGCAAGGGAGACGAGATTAATTTAGGATATTTGGTTGGTATAGATAACCAGACCGAAGGATTTTTGCTGTGCTGTACATCTCTGAGAGTCTATTGACTCTTGAGAGTTTAACACGGGAACAGGAGGAGGCTATTCAGCTTCTGAATTCTGTAAGTCAGCTGGTTTGCTCAATTACTGACAGTAAAATACAAAAATAAATCATTTAAAATTTGATGGTGTTTTACAGAAACAGGAGAAAGGCTTTTAGTCAAGAGAAGCTGTAAAGAATGTGAAGAGGCCATTCAGTCCCTCACCTCCATTCCACAGGAGCAGCAGGTGAGCACAGAGCTACTGGAGCCTGTTACTCAGGAGCTGGAGGAGGACATCTACTTTCACTGTTACACTCGCTGACTCTCTCTGAGACTCTCTTAGATGCGCTGTGACTCTCTCTGGCACTCACCTAGACACACTGTGACACTCGATGTTGGATGTTGGAGGTAAGTTGAATCAGGAGCTGAAATTGGCTTGTCGCAAAGATGTTACTACAGTTGTTATGGGGGATTTTAACCTGCAGGTAGACTGGGAGAATCAGGATGGTATCGGGCCTCAAGAAAGAGACTTTGTGGAGTGCCTCAGAGATGGATTTTTAGAGCAGCTGGTGCTGGAGCCGACCAGGGATAAGGCGATTCTGGATCTGGTATTGTGTAATGAACCAGAATTGGTCAGTGACCTCGAAGTGAAGGAGCCATTGGGAAGTAGTGACCATAATACAATAAGCTTCAATCTGCAATTTGATAGGGAGTGGGTATAATCTGAAGTGACAATATTTCAGTTGAATAAAGGGAAATATGGAGCTATGAGGGAGCAACTGGCCAAAGTTCAATGGTTCAATACCTTAACAGGGAAGACCGTGGAGGAACAATGGCGGATATTTCTGTGTATAATGCAGAAGATGCAGGATCAGTTCATTCCTAAAAGGAAGAAAGATCCCAGGAGGAGACATGGGCGGCCGTGGCTGACAAGGGAAGTAAAGAAACATATGAGGTTAAAAGAGAAAAAGTATAACTTAGCGAAGATAAGCGGGAAAACGGAGGACTGGGAAGCTTTTAAAGAACAACAGAGGATTAGTAAGAAGGAAATACGCAGAGAAAAAATGAGGAACGAAGGTAAACTGGCCAAGAATATAAAGGAGGATAGTAAAAGCTTTTTTAGGTATGTCCAAGGCAAAAAAATGGTTAGGACAAAAATTGGGCCCTTAAAGACAGAAGCAGGGGAATATATTACTGGGAACAAAGAAATGGCAGAGGAATTAAATGGGTACTTCAGATCTGTGTTCACTGGGGAAGACACAAGCAATCTCCCTGAGGTAACAGTGGCTGAAGGACCTGAACCTAAGGGAATTTCTATTTGCGAGGATTTGGTGTTGGAGAGACTGTTAGGTCTGAAGGTTGATAAGTCTCCGGGACCTGATGGCCTGCATCCCAGGGTACTGAAGGAGGTGGCTCGGGAAATCGTGGATGCGCTGGTGATTATTTTCCAGAGTTCAATAGAATCGGGGTCGGTTCCTGAGGATTGGAGGGCGGCTAATGTTGTGCCACTTTTTAAGAAGGGTGGGCGGGAGAAAGCAGGAAATTATAGACCAGTTAGTCTGACCTCAGTGGTGGGAAAGATGCTGGAGTCTATTATAAAGGATGAAATTACGGCACATCTGGATAATAGTAACAGGATAGGACAGAGTCAGCATGGATTTATGAAGGGGAAATCATGCCTGTCTAATCTTCTTGAATTTTTTGAGGATGTAACTCGGAAGATGGACGAGGGAGATCCAGTGGATGTAGTGTACCTGGGCTTTCAGAAAGCTTTTGATGAAGTCCCACACAAGAGGTTAGTGAGTAAAATTAGGGCGCACGGGATTGGGGGCAAAGTACTAGATTGGATAGAGAATTGGTTGGCTAAAAGGAAACAAAGGGTAGTGATTAACGGCTCCATTTCGGAATGGCAGGCAGTGACCAGTGGGGTACCGCAGGGATCCGTGCTGGGACCGCAGCTTTTTACAATATATGTAAATGATATAGAAGATGGTATCAGCAATAACATTAGCAAATTTGCTGATGACACAAAGCTAGGTGGTAGGGTGAAATGTGATGAGGATGTTAGGGGATTACAGGGTGACCTGGACAAGTTAGGTGAGTGGGCAGATGCATGGCAGATGCAGTTTAATGTGGATAAATGTCTGGTTATCCACTTTGGTGGCAAGAACAGGAAGGCAGATTACTACCTCAATGGTATCAAATTAGGTAAAGGGGCTGTTCAGAGAGATCTGGGTGTTCTTGTCCACCAGTCAATGAAGGCAAGCATGCAGGTACAGCAGGTCGTGAAGAAGGCTAATAGCATGTTGGCCTTCATAACAAGAGGGATTGAGTATAGAAGCAAAGAGGTGCTTCTGCAGCTGAACAGGGCCCTGCTGAGACCACACCTGGAGTACTGTGTACAGTTCTGGTCTCCAAATTTGAGGAAAGACATTCTGGCTATTGAGGGCGTGCAGCGTAGGTTCACGAGGTCAATTCCTGGAATGGCAGGATTGCCTTACACGGAAAGACTGAAGCGACTGGGCTTGTATACCCTTGAGTTTAGAAGACTGAGAGGGGATCTGATTGAAACGTATAGGATTATGAAAGGACTGGACACTCTGGCAGGAGGGAACATATTTCCGTTGATGGGGGAGTGCCGAACCAGAGGACACAACTTAAAAATACGAGGTAGACCATTTAGGACAGAGATGAGGAGAAACTACTTCACCCAGAGAGTGGTGGCTGTGTGGAATGCTCTGCCCCAGAGGGCAGTGGAGGCCCAGTCTCTGGATTCATTTACGAAAGAATTGGATACAGCTCTTAAAGATAGTGGAGTCAAGGGGTATGGAGATAAGGCTGGAACAGGATACTGATTAGGAATGATCAGCCATGATCATATTGAATGGCGGTGCAGGCTCGAAGGGCAGAATGGCCTACTCCTGCATCTATTGTCTATTCTCTATTGTCTAAAACTTCGATTAGGAGGCAGTCACTCAACTGCTCGAGACTGGAACACAGGAACAGGAGGGAGTCATTCAACTGCTCGATACTGGGACACAGGGACAGGAGGGAGTCACTCAACTGCTCGAAACTGGGACACAGGAACAGGAGGCAGTCACTCAACTGCTCGAGACTGGAACACAGGAACAGGGGAGAGTCATTCAACTGCTCGAGACTGGGACACAGGAACAGTAGACAGTCACTCAACTGGTTGAGATTGGGACACAGGAACAGGAGGGAGTCATTCAACTGCTCGAAATTTGGACACAGGAAATCTAGAGTCTAGAGAGGCCCGAGGATCCTGTTACGCAGGAACAGGAGGAGGTAACTCACTCCCCACCTGTATGGGACACTGGGAGAGAAGGGGAGTTTGTTTGGAACAAACATAAATAGATGAATAAGTTGCTTTCGTGGTCCACACAATCCTGCCCCACCATTCACTTAGACCACGACTTATCTGATTGTGATTCCCTCATTCCATTTTACGGAGACTCCCCTCTCTGCAGCCTCTGCTCCATTTGTTGGTCATGTTGCATACCCAGATGCTGCAACAACAGTCACCATGACTCATCCAGAGGGTCGGGTCCAACCGGATGAGTCTGGATTTGAAGGGTCCAATAACAAGAATGAAAACATAAAATAAAGGTATAGCCAGATGTTTAGTTCTCTCACATTCTCAATCCAACTCACAGAACCAGCCCGTCCATTATACTTTCAGGATGGAGCACTGTGTTGATATGGCGAGCGTACTGCAGAATACAACCCAGCAATGTCCAGAATGGAACTCTGTGCAGCCCACACCAATGCTGGATCTATAATCCTGGGCTATATGTCCAGCGTGGGGAGCTGTGCAGACCGCACTGGTTCATTCATATATAAACACAGGCTGTTGCATTGTTTGGTAACACATTGTTAGATCACTGCCCAGTGTGGGGATACATGCAACCAATGCTGAATGTGACAGGATGTGCAGCTCCCATCCATTTACAGCTCCATATCTCCACTGTACTTTGACAAAGGATGCCATGGATGTGAAAATCACTGCGATGTAGAGATGTAAATGGAAACATTTTAAATACCAATAGTTCCGTTTCAGGCGAGTATCACACCAGTATTTAAAGTTGAAATACCTGAGATAATATGCAATGAGGTTTCGTGAATGGTGCAAAGTAGTTAGAGGGGGATGGTAATGTTATAGTGGTTGCACTATAATCAACAATGTGAATTAGAGGAACAAATATGCAGGGGGACTAGGGAGACTTGCAGGAACAATAGGGTTGTTATAATAGGTGATTTCAATTTTCCTAACATAGACTGGGGCTTCCAGATGGTTAATAACTTAGGTGGAACGTAATTTGTTAAGTGTGTTCAGCGAAGTTGCCACAATCAATATATAGAGTATCGTACTCGGGAAGGGACAAACACGACCTACTGTTGGGAAATAGGGCAGGATAGGTGAAGGAGATAAAGTGGGGGAGCATTTTGGGAAAAGTGATCAGAGTTGTATTAATTTTAAAATAGTTATGGTAGGAACAAAATTGGTCCACAGATTCAAGTTCTAAACTGGGGCAAGGCGTATGTTGTTGGAGTTAGACAGGAGATTGCAGGGGATGATTGGAGTAGTTTGATTCCATGTAAAAGGATCTCGGGCAAGTGGGAGGGCTTTAAACGTGAGATAGCTTGAGTTCAAGGTTTCCATTTTCCTGTGAGGGTGAAGGTTATGTGAGACTGGATGAGAGTACACTGGATGTCAAGGGATATTGAGGCTTTGACCAGAAAAAGGAGGCGTGGCTCATGTTCAGGCAGCTCATATCAAGGGAATCCCTGGAGGTATATACAGGGGATAGAGGAGTTTACTGAAGAAGGATATCAGCAAGGCCATAAGGGGGTATGAGGTAGTCTTGGCTGAGAAGAGTAGAGTGAATCCAAATGCAGTATAGTAAAGATAAAGAGCAACTAGAGAGAGAATAGGATGCTTTAAAATCCAAAACCGGCATGCATGCGTAAAACCTAAAGAGATGGGTGAAGTCCTCAATTTCCCCTCTGTGTTTATCATGAAGAAAGACATGAAGACCTTTGACCTTTAGGAGGTTAGTTGTCATATCTTGGTACTGTTCATATCACAGTAGAGTTGCTGTCGGACATATTAGAATGCACAAAGTCAGACAAATCTCTTGGTCCTGATCAGATATATCTGAGAACACTGTAAGAGGCGAGAGAAAAAAGCTCAGGGACCAAGATCCTGGAAGACTGGGCGGTAGAAAATGTTGTTCCCTTATTCAAGAAGGGCTGCAAAAAAAGCCTCGGAAATATAGACCAGTAAGCTTCACACCTGTTTTCGGTAAACCACTTGAGAAGGTTCTGAGAGATAAGATGTGCATGCATTTGGAAAGACACAGTTTGACTTGGAGCCGTCAGCATGGCTTTGTGCCTAGCGGATCATACCTTACAAATTTTGTTAGAGATTTTTGAGGAAGTGACCAGGAAGGTCGATGAGAGCAGGGATGTATGCATATTCTATATAGATTTCAATAAGGCCTTTGACAAGGTTGCACATAGTAGGCCGCTCTAGAAGGTTAGATCGCATGGTATCCAAGGTGAACTGGCAAATTAGACTGAGCTGCCAGTGGAAGTGGTTGAAGTGGGCACACTAACAATATTGAAAAGGTATTTGGACAAATGCACAGATAGTGTGCGAGATAGGTGGCTATCCAGCCCCATCTACGGCACTTTTTTATTTCCCTTCCCAGGAACAAAGACACGGAGGAGTCAGTCCAAAACTTTTCCTTCAACTTTGCAAAGTCGGGTGCTGTTCCCAAAGGTACACACACACAAGCATAGTAATCTCCACACATTATATACATGTATATGTGGGCTGGGTTTACTACTGCTGCCTTGACCAACGAGTGCTCGGATTCCGCACTGTTTTCCTTTTTTGGGTTCTGGTGCCTGCGATTCTTTTATCATTCACTTGGCCAATCAGTGTTTGAGCTTCCCATTCTTCCCTTATATGGATGATGTTGTACAACTGTGGTTAAGGGCGGCCTCTCAACTATCGAGGAAAGCTGTTACAACTGTTTCATTCATATAAACGTGGGGGAGGTCCGGCAACAGTTTCGAGTGTCTGCTTGTGTTTACTATGAGGTAGAAAAGACTAAAAGGCAGCTAACCGTTCAAAAATTACACTACCCCCTACAAATCCCCCGTGTCTTTTCTTACGGCCTGTAATTTTTCAACCGTAAGTTTCTTCTCCAGGGCATTTAATAACTCCCGAGCTTGTTCATCAAACTGCCCTTCTCTAATACTACCCCCGCCCAAGAGGGATTCACGTTGTTCCATCTCGAGATTTATTCGTTCAACCTGCCCATAGGGAACATCCTTCTTAGTAAGGGCGGTTTCGATCAGTCGTTGAGTTAATCCCCGGACACAGGGAATAACGCAACACCCAAGGGCAGTGAGTACCCCTGCCACCACTATACATGAGACAAGAAAGGGGACGACCACCCCCGTCCATTTACCGAACCAAGCTTCCAACCAGTCCGTGAGGCCAGAGTCGATGCCCGAGTTTTCGGCCAGTTCGTCCGCCAATGTGGTGAGTCCATCCAGGGCACGGGTGATGGACCCATCAGGGGCTGTGTTGTTGGGGATGAAAGTGCAGCACTGAGTGCCTATCATGACACAAACACCCCCCTTCTCTGCCAACATCATGTCTAAGGCCAACCTATTTTCCCACGCCATCCTACTAGTGGCGTCCAGTTGTTCTGCTATTCCTTTCACTGCATCCCGGGTATAATTAATGAACCTCTGCTGATTGTAGTAAATATAATTAATCCAATCCACATTCTTATTGATGGTCACCCACCAGAACAGTGACGACTCAAAACCCGCCGCTATCTGGTTCCTAGCCTTGTATTCGTCAGGAACACCCCTGGGGACCCCTATGGCATCTAAATATATGTTATCATCGAAAGAGGTCTCCAAAGCTCTCTCAGTTCTTCCACTAGAACGGGGTCGCTCTTGTTTTTCGAATGCCAGGGTGAATGGGATGGCCAATTGAACGATCGCACAAGTGCCCGTCCATTTTTGGGGCAGGGTCGGTCGCAGAACCCTCCCACCACAGTACCACCAGAGGTCTGCCCTAGGCACATGAATGTGGGAGTAATTCCCGCCCCCAGTAGTTTCATTGACCAGCCGGATTGATCCACTGCACTTGTCAAATGTCCCCACATCGTCATCCCACTGTAGTCCCGTCCGAGAGACGCAGGCCTGGTGCGTACCCGTTACCCCTGAGAATGATGGCGGGCGGGGCGCCCCCTCAGACCTGACGGGGGGAAACTTCAAACTCAAGGGTCGACAAGTGGGGTCGTTCCAGGCCTCTCGGTCCTGGTACAGCCTTATCATGCAGTCCATGGCTCGTGGGTGTTTCTCCCATCCCAGCGGGAATGGGACCACCTGAGGGTTAGGGCGGGCACTCGTGCATGCGTAGCAATCACTCTTTTTCATGCTCCTCACAGTATATTTGACCCATTCCATCCAGGCATTCGCCTCCCCGTATCCCGTTTCTATTTCAAAGGTCTTTTCCAAATCCGTCGTCTCAATTATTCTAATCTTTTCCTGCTTATCAGTGGTGGATGAGCCCCCAGACTCAGCTTCAATGACCGTGATGTACGTGCAGCACAGCTGCATTCCCCCCCCATCCTGCCTGGCCCCCAACTCTAATACCCAGTATTGTTCTATTAAGTCTCGCCTCGTTCTTTTCCAAGTTCTTTATGGTCAGATAAAGCGGATTGCACCGATTATGCCCACAATCTCGTCCAGGGGTGATGGGATCACGGACAACTGACACCATAGCCTGGACCCCGGGGGCTGGAGGCCTACTTAGGCCTTCCCTACCATGCAATTGTAATACTAACGTCTGACCCTGGAATCCCCTTTCTCTCTCTAGATTCTGCTTAGTTTGATTCAGTTGACTTTTAGTCCTACAGGGCACCAACTCACATAGGTCTAAGCTAAGTGTCTGTGTTGATTGGTTGGCAAGCACGGAGATGGTGAACCACTGACGGTCCTCTATTTGTTTCATCCGGAGGCCAAATTGGGTAACACGCACACTATGACCCAGCCCAAGGACAATGGCATAGCAAGTTAACAATACGATTGACCGCATTTTGTCGCGACACCCGTAGCCCGAGGGCACAGTTCCTTTAGACTCGCCAAAGTCCGATTAGTTCGTTCTCAGAGTCTCTGTTCCTTAGATGCCTTTGTCAGAGAGGTTCGTTCGTCCTCCGTCGGTTGTGGCACTGGTCCCTTGACTCGAGTGTAATGTGTCCAGCCCTTTTCGGCCGTACGGACAGCCGTTTCGGTCGTCAAAAGTACCAGGAAGGGACCGTCCCAAGTTGGTTCGAGGGTACGTTGCTTCCAGCTTTTAATCAGGACCCACTGACCCGGCTTGACGGTGTGCACCGCAAACTCGAGGGGCGGCGTCTGTGCCAAAAGTCCCTGTTGGCGTAAACGAGATAGAGCAGACCCCAGAGCCACCACATATTTTTGCACAAACATATCCCGAGACTCAAATACAGGAGGTTCCCCCTTCGGCTCATGGAACGGGAGGCCAAATAACATTTCGAAAGGGGAGACGCCCAAATCCCGCCTTGGCTGGGTGCGAATTTGCAACAGGGCAAGGGGTAGGCATTTGGTCCAAGGCAGGCCGATTTCACTAGTGAGCTTGGTTAGCTGCTTTTTGATGGTCTGGTTCATTCTTTCGACCTTGCCCGAGGAGGAGGGATGCCAGGGAGTGTGCAAATCCCAGTCAATCCCCATTGCTTGCACTACATTCTGGAGGACGGTCGAGGTGAAGTGGCTCCCCTGGTCAGAGTCAATAGCGCGGGGTAGCCCAAATCGTGGGATGATTTGCTCGAGTAGAATCTTGCTAACCTGAGTTGCCGTTGCCGTGGTAGTGGGGAAAGCTTCCACCCATCCTGTCAGGTGATCTACCACTACTAATAGATACTTCAGGCGACCTGTGGGGGGGAGCTCAGTGTAATCTACCTGAACATACTCAAACGGCCTATAGGCCGGACTCCTACCCCCTTGTCTTGCATGCTGCCGCAGCCCCCTTTTGTTAATCTTTCGACATGTTATGCAATCTCCTGTGACCTGCTTGGCTACCGTGTACAGACCAGGGTGAGCATATCGGCGCAGGAAGGCATCACACAGTGCCTGGGCGCCCCAGTGACCCCCTTGGTGTAAACGGGCAATAATGTCCCGCGTCAACGGTCGATTTAGTAGCTGGCGGCCATCGGGTAAGGTCCACTTGCCTTCCCTATCCTTTGTACCCCCCAGAGACGCGAGAAGAGTTTCTTCTTTGTCAGTAAACGTGGGCACTTCGGTAATTTCGGATATCTGTGGAATCCTTACCAGGCAGTTTATTACATCCTTCCCCATCCCAGCCAATTTTGCCTGTTCATCTGCCAATTGATTCCCCAGGGTCTCTATTTTATCGTCTTTCTGGTGTCCTTTCACATGTACTACAGCAATCTCTTGTGGCAGCAACAAATCCTCCAAGATCATGGCTACTAGTTCCTCGTGGACCAACTCCTTTCCTCTACTATTTATCATTCCCCTTTCTTTCCAGATCTTCCCAAAGGTGTGTACTACCCCAAAGGCATACTTAGAGTCAGTGTAGATTGTCCCGGCTATTCCCTTTAAATTCCTCAGAACTCGGTGCAAGGCGTACAATTCGCACGTTTGTGCGGACCAGGCATTCGGTAGCCGTCCACTTTCCACTAATTCCCAAACAGTCTCACTAATGACTGCATAACCGTTGTGTCTCTTCCCATCTATCACTCGAGAGGACCCATCAATGTACCACCGCCTACCTGCATGTAAGGGGGTATCCCTCAGATCTTCCCTCACTTTACTCTGGTACTCTATTATGTCTGAACAGCAGTGTTCCAGTTCCTCCTCCCCTTCCCCTTTCCAAAGAAAGTCCGCCGGGTTCTGGCAGCCCCCGACTTCTATTCGGAGGTCTTCTCGGTCTAACAATATGGCTTCATATTTCAGAATTCTCGAGTCAGTCAGCCACCTCCCGGCCTTCTGATTCAGGATAGTTCGAACCTGGTGGGGAGTAGTGACTGTCAAGGGGGCTCCGAAAGTCAACTTCCTGCTTTCCTCTACCAGCTTTGCCGTGGCTGCCACCGCTTGGACACACTCCGGCCACCCTCGGGAGACTGGATCCAGAATTTTTGACAGGAAAGCCACGGGCTTCCTTTTACCCCCCCAGTCCTGGGTCAATACTCCAAGAGCGGTTCCCTTTCTGGAGTTCACAAAGAGGCGAAATGTCTTACTAAAATCCGGCAAGCTTAAAACAGGTGCGGCCATCAATTTTCCTTTTAGGATTTCAATTAACTTTTTCTCCTCCTCCTCCCATTTTATTCTGTTGGGTGCCTCCTCAATGAGTTTTAGGTACAAGTCTTTAGTAAGGGGGGCATAGTCGTCTATCCATAACCGACAATAGCCTAAGAGTCCCAAGAACTTCCGCAACTCCCTCTTGGTCGTTGGGAGGCCTAGTTCGATTATTGCCCGCACTCTTTCCGGACTTATTCGTTTCTGTCCCTGGCTTATCAAGTGTCCCAGGTACTTAACCTCTTTCTCGACATATTGGAGCTT
>NW_027311264.1:0-32010 GCF_047496795.1 Chiloscyllium punctatum | reverse complement strand
AGCTGCAGCAATTCAGATTTGCTTTGTAACACCGTTCAGGTCCTGACCCCTCTCTGTAAGACTCTCACCACCTCCAGCACCTTCACCCCTCCATGTTCCTTTTGTGACATTAAACCCTTACACTGATTCCCTTTCCCATTGCCCAACTCCTGCGAGCAGACCCTTTGCAATCCCTTTAACACTTACTCCTAGAACATTCTCTCACTTCAGGATTTTAAGTACTTTTTGGTGATCTTCTCAGCCTCATAATGTAATATGATCCATTTTGTCCTGAATGAAGGGCCGGTGGGAATTTCTTGCTGAGATTTTGTCTGTTTCAGTGGAATGTTCTTTTCTTGAGTGATTTACACTTCCTTCAAACTGTTCATTTACAGGCACATATTTCAGTCTGTTTCGCCTCTTTACCTTGGTCAGTTCTCATCTCAAACCCATGTAATTGGCTGTTTTTGTTTCCAGTTATAGCTTATCCTTTCTGTGGTTCACTTTAAAACTTTATATTTCTTTAAACTGCACTTTATCACAATTTCCCTGAGGATCTCTCCAGGTGACATTACTCATTCACTAAGTTTGATCACACAATGGTCGCTCTGAGATAGTTATGTCCCTAGCCAGTTGCACAATTTGTTATTAAAAATAAAACACCGAAAAGGTTTTTTTCTGAACTCCTCTTCCAATATCACTGTTGTCAGTGTGGCTGTCCCAGATGATGTGAATATTGAAGTTACCCAAAATTATCACAATGTGTTTGCTAAAAAATTCCAATGAGTTCCTGTTTAATGCAGTGATGAGCAATGGAATGTAGTTTGATGGCCTAAAACTGTTCTGCTGCTTGTGTCCTTGGCAAGTAGTCACCAGAATTTACATTCAGACTGACTCTACTTCATGATCTGATGCCAAATGCTTTCACTGTAATGCCTTTGTTATCAATTATTTTTAGCGTTACCCATTTTGCCTGAGTTTGCACAAGGTGGTGAAACATTGAATATTTATGTCCACCTTTTGTTCGCCCTGTAACCACGTCTCTCTGGTATCTAAATCTCTTATCTCTGTGTCAAAAATCCATCTACCTTGTTGAAGAGACATTATCCCATTCCAAAAAAAAACATAATTTACTCTTTCCTACATTTTCCTGTCACAAACCTATTCCCTGATGTAGTTAAACTCTGTCCCATCCTATTCCTTTCTGCTTGCCTTCAGTCACATTCCCAACTGCTCCCATACTTCACATTTTCTCTTTGCATTTGGAAAGCTAGTTTCACCTGAAGCCTGTCCTAGCATCCTCTGTGTCAGTTTAAAACCCTGTCCCATAAACCTACCGACATGATTGGCCAGGACACTGGTTCTGGTACAGTTCCAGTGGGACCATCCTAATGGATTATTTATTAAATCGGGTATGGGATGTGGGTGTCTCTGGCTGACCAGACTTTCTTGCCCAGCCCTAGCTGCCTTCGCGCTAAGTAACTTGCTCGGCCATTTCAGAGGGTAATTGAGAGGCAAACACTTTGCTGTGGGTATGTCGTGTAGACCACGTGATGATGAGCAGATGTCCTTCACGAAAGGAGAAGTATTTAGTATTTTTGTACATCAGCAATGGTTTCATATTTATTTATGGATTGTTAATTACTATTTTAAAAATTATTAATTTCAAACTCCACCATTTCTGATGGTGGGATTCAAACTCTCTTCCACTGAACATTAGCTGAGGTTTTGGATACATACTCTAGCAATAGTACCACTCGGCCATCACTTCGCCTGCTCACTGGTTGTTCATCCCTGAGCACTGATACATGAAGCTAAACCCATTCTTCCAACATGACTGTGTGATCCTGAAGGCTTGCAGCACTCTGGTGATATCACTCAGTCTCTCTCCATGTGGTATCCCTCACTGTGTGGGTCGAATTGCTGCCTCTATCAGCGCCTCCCACACTTCCAGTTATTCCAGATCCTGAGCCAACAGAATTCTCCACTCCAGAGAAATGCAACAGCACAACCCAGGGGTGGAGTAGAAGTTTCCAGATATCTTTGGGGCTCATTTCCATTCTCCATGTGTAACCCTCACTGCATCAGTCTAAGTTTCTATTCTGTCTATTTCTCCGTCTCCTGTAGGTATTTAGCAACTTCCTTACTCAATCGACCTCCCAATTGCTGGAGGTCTCGTCCAACACCTCATTGAAGATGATTGGTCAGCCAGAGAGACAAAGGGCAGGGAGATGTGGAGTCTTCAATAAATCCTGCAGTGAAGTAAGAGCAGGGAGCAATGAGAGGGCTCCATATATCGGCTAACAGGACATGACATAGATACAGTGCTGGAGGGGGAGCACAGTACAGTACAGACATACCCCAGACTCAATCACCACGTCTACTTTAATTTACGGTGCACTGAGACAGCATGGTGAGTTCATAGCTATTAATCCAGGCCTGCGCTGTCTTAGTGAGCATCAGGACAACAGAGGGGAGAGAAGGCCTCCGACGAGAGGTTGGGAATGCTGCCTGGGATCTTTTTGTTCTGTGTTCTCCCTCCATCACTTTACTAAGACTCACTACTCTGCAACTCTGTGCCTAAGGCATGGCTTGTGCACCAGTGTCTTCAGTCATTTTTAACTCCTATTATAGTTCCTCTCCCTGTAACTACCTCCTTTTCCGATAGTCCTCCACATATTTGAAATGTACTGCATTCCAGACTACCATCCTTATCGCTATAAATTGCCTCAGTGTCTACAACATGCTGTATTTCGGTACTGTAATCTTCTTTAACTGGATACAGAGTGATACAGCACGGAAACAGAACCTGTCGTACAACTCATCAATGCTCTCCATGTTTCATATACTGAATGAGTCTCATTTGCCTGCGTTTGGCCCTTAGCTCTTCAAACCTTCTCCTCTCCATGTACCTGTCCAAATGTGTTTTCCATGTTGGCATTGTTCTTGTTTCTCCCATGTTCCCCTGGCAGTCTGTTCTGTCTGTGCACCATCCTCTGTGGATAATGTTGCCCCACAGCTCCCTCTTTAAATGTTTGCTCTCTCACGTCCCGTTTGTACTCTCGAGTTTTGGACTCCCTTACCCTTGGCTATTCACCATTCTTACGCCCAATCCTTGTGGCACTCCACTGGTCACAGACCTCCAGTCTGATAAGCAAACCTCCACCACCACCCTCTTCCTTCTACCTTTGAGCCAGTTCTGTATCCAAATACCAATCCTCCCTGTATATCGTGAGATTGAATCTTGCTAATCAGTCTCCCATGGGGAACCTTGTCGAATGCCTTACTGAAGTCCATATAGATCACATCTACCGCTCAGCCCTCTTCAATCCTCTTTGATACTTCTTCAAAAAACTCAATCGAGTTTGTGAGACATGATCGCCCACGCACAAATCTCTATCTCTACTCAGTCCTTCCTTTTCCAAATACATGTAAATCCTGTCCCTCAGAATTCCCTCCAACAACTTGCCCACAACCGACGTCAGGCTCACTGCTCTATGATTCTCTGGCTTGACCTTACCACTCTTCTTAAACAGTGACACCATGTTAGCCGACTTCCAGTCTTCCAGCATCTCACCTGTGACTATCAAGGA
Organism: Chiloscyllium punctatum; assembly: GCF_047496795.1. NCBI lineage: Eukaryota > Metazoa > Chordata > Chondrichthyes > Orectolobiformes > Hemiscylliidae > Chiloscyllium > Chiloscyllium punctatum. The sequence goes on along the minus strand of NW_027311264.1, from coordinate 28,438 downwards.
TACAAATATCGGAACAAAAGGCCCAGTTTTCACTTCTCTAGCTTCCCACAGAGATCGAGGGTACACCTGATCAGATCCTGGGAATCTATCCATCTTTATGCATTTCAAGACATCCAGCACTTGCTCCTTTGTAATATGGACATTTTGCAAGGTGTCACCATCTATTTCCCTACATTCTATATCTTCCATATCCTATTTCACAGTAAAAGCTGATGCAAAATATTCGTTTAGTATCTCTGTGTTTTAAACGTTGTAATTGTAACCACGTCCACCCTTCCTCAGGAGGTTCATTCCACAATCGAAACACCCTCTGTGGAACAATTTGCCCCATGTCTTTTTTTTGAACATCTCTCCTCTCGAACCTTAAAAATGTGGTCCCTCCTCTTGAGACTCCCCCATCCTACGGAAAAGGCAACTACCATTAAATCGGTCTAAATCTCAATTTTTAAAATAAACTTTTATAACATCACATCTAAAACTCCAAGCTGCATTGAAAAAAGACTCAGCTTATCCAGCCATTTTTCAGAACTCAAGCCTTCCATATCCAACAATGTTCTGGTTAATCTCTGCTGAACACCATGCAGCTTAATAATATCCTCCCTATAACTGGGTGACGAGAACTCGACAGAGTAATGCAGAAGAGGCCTCATAAATGTCTGCACAATCTCAACATGACATCCCAAATCCTCCACTCAATAGACTGAGCAATAGTCAGGCATGCCATATCCTGAGGTTCCACACACCAATGGTCTCATTGATTTTTAAGGGACACTATTTTGTCTCGAGTTACTCTTTTACTCTTAATCTATTTATACAATCACTTTTGGATTCTCCTTATCATTCTCTGCTGAGGCTATTTCATGTACCCTTTCTGCATTCCTGATTTCTACCCAAAGTGTATTCCTAAAGTCCCTGTGATCCTCAGGGATTCCCTTGATCCAGCTGGCTATACCTGACATCTGCCCCCTTTTCCTTGACCAGACCCTCAATAGACAGCCAATGTTTCCTAATGCTGTCAGCATTGGTCTGCACACAAACAGAAACACGCTGGTGGTGATCACTCAATATATCTCAGTTTTAAAATATTCTCACTTGCCAGACTTCCCTTTCCCTGCAAATAGACTAGCCAATCACCTTTTGCGAGTTCCTGGCTAATATTATCAAGATTAGTCTGGCCCCATTTTATAACTTGAACCTGTGGACCAGCCCTGTCCTTTTCCATCGCTATTTTCAAAGTAAAAGACTTGAGTCACATTGGCAAAATGCTTTCCCACTCGCACCTCAGTCCCTTTCCCGACCTTGTTTCCCAAGGGGAGGTTAGGTTTTGCCCCTTTCTCTTTTCAGGCCATTTACATATTGATTGGGAGTTTCTGGAACACAATTACCAAGTTCCTCCCTTGCAAACACTGATTTTGGGCTGTCCCAGTCTAGGTTTGGAAAGTTTAAAACCCCAACCATAAACAGCCCTATTATTATGATTGATATCTGAGATCTCCTGTTATGTTTGTTGTTCTCAATCTGCCACTGATTATTTGGGGTCAGTAGGACAATTGTGTCAGAGTGATAACACATTCTTATTTCTCAGTTCCACTAACATAGTGTCACTGAGTGATCCCACAGGAATATCCTCTCTAGGTACTGATGTAATGATTCATGCAATGAAAACCCACAACCACGCGTAAACTCTCTTGCCTCCCCTTCGATGCGTCCTGTAGCATCTCCACCTTGAAACAATGAACTGCCAGTCCTGTCCCTCCCTCAGCTTTGTTTCTGTAATAACTATAATCTCCCAGTCCCATGTTCCAATCCATGCCCTGAGTTCATCTTCCTTAGCTGTCAGGCCCCTTGCATTGAAATAAATGCAGTTTAATCATCAGTTCCCCCTCCCCCATTTCCTGCTATGTTCTTGCCTCCCTTTTCTGCGGAAATTGCTGTCTTTAACTTGTGCACCATCCTCAATCTTCTTTCTGGCCTTATGAATGTTTAAGGTGCAACACCCTGCCAGATTAGATTATAGCGTCTCAAGCCGCTCTAACAATTCGCCCCATCAGGATGTGGGTCCCCCTCCTGCTCCAAGTTCAGGTGCCTTCCCCACCCTGACAACCTGTGCTGACACCTTCAGACATCCAGGGACTTGCCCACCAAGGTCCCGTTTTTACTCAGTTCTCCAGGAGGACCTACCCTTCATGATGTATATCCTTCGCTTATGAGACTTCCCACAGTGCATTACCTCACAGTGATCAGAAGTAAACTCCATCTGCCATTACTCAGAGTGTGTACAACTCTGAGCATGACTAACTTCATCCAGTCTCCCCAACTGTCCCTACCTCTAATTGTCCAAAGAATGCACAACCTCCTATTGCGTTAACCTCCTCCAGTCCCTCTCATGGACACCATCTACGTAAGCTTCTCCTGTTCCTGACTATATTTTCCTCCTGTTCCAATAAACCCTTGTGAACTTTGTGACCTTTTGCAATCTCTGCAGTGGTCTGTATTATCAGCCTCACTGTGCCTGGAACCTGGCTTCAATTCCAGCCTTGGCCCACTGTCTGTGTGGACTTTGCATGTTCTCCCCCTGACTGTGTGGGTTTCTTCCGGGTGCTCTGGTTTCCTGCCATAGTCCAACATTTGCACGATACGTGATTGGCCATCATAAATTGACTGTAATATTCAGGCAAGTGTGGTTTAGGTGAGTTCACCATGAGGAATGCAGGGTCTATTGGACAGGGAGAGGGATGGGTCTGGTTAGGATGCTCTTCAGAGGGGTTGGTGTGGAATATTGGGCCGAATGGCCTTTTTCCACACTGTGGAGATTCTATTCACGTTACTGCCCAGTCCTGTCAACCATCCCTGTCTCTTGAACCTTGCCTCATCCCCAATACTCTCCTTGTATTTGTAATCTCCAACAGACTCTAAAACACTCCTTGGCAATGTAAGCTTCTCCAGTCCTTACCACGATCGATATGACTGTCACCTCTTCCTGCTTTTAGAACCCTTCCTGTAACTGTTGACATTCGTTGCATCACTCCCAATCACTGTTCCATCCTGAAACCCCCAAAAACATTTATAGCTCTGTAAACTCATCTGGACTGTCTATGCTTCCTTTTGACAATCCCGTTCTGAGACTTTCTATACATCAAAAAAGTCCTGAAGTATAGGTAATCCTTATTATTGTAACCTCCCTTCAGCCTTACAGCACTGAGGATCTGTAGAAGATCTGTTCAAACCGACAGCCATCTCTGTGTCTGTAATCTGCTCCACTCACCAGAATTCATTCTCTCTGAGCTCTTCTGTAGCCCATTAAACACTCCCTAACACTGTCTGTGTCAGTGTAACCTTCTCCAAAAACACAGCCTTCCCTATCTGTGTAAATCCCTACACCAGGCCCTATCCCTCTAAGCTCCGTCTAACAATACAACCCTCCATGTTTGTGTATTCACCTTCAGTCCCTACTCACCTCCCTATCTGTGTAACCTTTTCCATGCATTTTTGCTTCAGTCTCTTCAACTGTTCCTGTCAGTGTAATATCTTCTGGACCTGAAAACTCTCCCTCTCTTTAACATTCTCAGGCCACACAACCTTCACTATCCGTGACCTACTCCTGTTGGAGAACCCTCCCTCTGTGAACTGCTCCAAATCTTCAACTCTCCATAAGCTCCTGTAGTCTTACAGCCCTCCCTGTCTACATAACCTCTTCCAGTCCCTAAAACGCCATCAGTCTGTGGAGACCCTACCACCATCCCTATCTGTGTTATCCTCTCAGGTCCCTGCAACACTCCTGATCTGTCGATCCCACTCCAATGCCTGTGCCTCACTCGGTCCTGTTCCGACAAGACTCATTCACTATGTAACATCCTCCCCTCACTATCACCCACACTGTCAATTTAAGCTCCTCCTGTATCTTCATCCACCTACCCATCTGTATAACCTTCTCCAGCTCTTCCCCTCCATCTGTGTAGACATCACTCTCTACTCCAACCCTCCCTAACGCAGGGACTTCCTTCTGTTTGTGCTATGCTCCCTTATCTGTGAAACTGTCTCCAACCAATCTTGCTTCCTCAATGTCTCAAAAAAGAAATCCAGATTCCACAGCCTCCATGTCTAAATAACCCCCAGAACCTAAGCTTTCCTATCTATAAACATCTTCAGTCACACTCCTAATGTCCTCGTGTCCTGATATACCTCCCTACCTCTGTAACCCCCACCACCCTCCAGTGCCCTTCTGGGGAACACGGCAGAGGAAAAAAGATTTGTAGAGTCTGGACCATATTACAGAGGCAGAATCCTGGGAATTACAGATTTGTTCTAATGTCTGTGGTGTGCAGATTATTGATGAGGACTCGAAAGACAGGAGTTATGACGACGTGGAAAACCGCAGTTGAATTAGAGATTGTCAGCATGGGTTTTTAAGGGGTGGGTCATGCCTCACAAACCTTATTGAATTATTTGAGGATATGACAGAATACTTAATGGCTCATTCAGAAAAGAAGGATGATTGGGATACTGGGACATCTGTCTGTCTGGATACAGGATTGGATGGCCTAGAGAAGTCAGAGGATGGCAGCAGATGGACAGTATTGAGCCTGGAGCTCAGTGACCAGTGGGGTTCTGTAACAATCGGCTCTGGGACTCTGCTCTTTGTGATTTTTTTAAATGACTTGGATGTGGACGTTGGAGAGTGGGTTACTAAGTTTGCCAATAACATGAAGGTTGGTGGAGTCGTGGGTAATGTGGAGGGCTGTTGTCGGTTGCAATTCACAGGATGCAGAGCTGGGTTGGAAGTGGCAGATGGAGTCAAATCTGGAAAAGTGTGAAGTGATTCATTCTGGAAGGTCGAACTTGAATACAGAAAACAGGGTGAAAGGCAAAATACTTGGCTGTGTGGAGGAACAGAGAAATCATGGGGTCCATGCCCATAGATCCCTCAAAGTTGCCACGCACGTTGGTAGGGTTGTTAAAAAAGGCATATGTTGTGTTGGCTTTCCTTAGCAAGGGGATTGATTTTAAGAGCCGTGAGGTTTTACTGCATCTTTATAGCATCCGAGTGAGACCACACTTGGAATATTGTGTTCAATTCTGGTCCCATTTTTACAGGAAGGATGTGCAAGTTTTAGAGAGCTTACACAGGAGATTTATTGATTAGATTACTTACAGGGTGGAAACAGGCCCTTCGGCCCAACAAGCCCACACCGCCCCGCCGAAGCGCAACCCACCCATACCCCTACATGTACCCCTTACCTAACACTACGGGCAATTTAGCATGGCCAATTCACCTGACCTGCACATCTTTGGAGTGTGGGAGGAAACCGGAGCACCCGGAGGAAACCCACGCAGACACGGGGAGAATGTGCAAACTCCACACAGAGAGTCGCCTGAGGCGGGAATTGAACCCGGGTCTCTGGCGCTGTGAGGCAGCAGTGCTAACCACTGTGCCACCGTGCCGCCCAGAATGGTATGCTGCCTGGAATGGAGGGCAATTCTTATGAAGAAAGTTTGAGGGAGCTATTTTTTTCTGATTGGAGTGAAGAAAGGGGTGGGGTGACTTCGTAGAGGTGAACAAGGTGATGAGAGGCACAGAGAGAGTGAATAGTCTGAGACTTTTTCTCCTATGGCAGAAATGGCTATGATACAGCTGCATAATTTTAAGGTGATTGGAGGATGGATAAAAGGATAGAGAATGGTAGGTAGTTGGATGGACTGCCAATGGTGGTAGTAACATTAGATACATTCGGGACATTTAATAGACTCTTGGATAGACACATGGATAATAGTAAAATGAAGGGTATGTAGGTTAGTTTGATCTTACAGTCGGATAAAAAGTTGGCATAGCATCATGGCCGAAAGGCCTTGGGCTGAACTGTTCTGTGTACTATGTTCTGTGTGGTAAACTGGGTAATAAGCTCAGATCAGTGTGAAAAGGATATGGCATTCTAGAGGAGCTCGGGAACTGGATACAAAATTGGTCTGATGGTAGGAGACAGAGGGTGATGGGAGACATGTTTTTCTGACTGGAGGCATGTGACCAGCGATGTAGTGGGACTCCTGTTGTTTGTCGTTTGGATGGGAATATTGGTTTCCTGGTAAGTAACCGTCTTGGGTGACACTGACATTGGTAGTAAATTGGTTAGTGGAGAAGATTATATGATACAACAAGATTAACAGTACTGTTGGGATAGTGAGCTGAAGAATAGCAGATGGAGTTTAATTAGATAAGTATGAAGTGTTCCATTTTGGTGAAACAAACCAGGGTGGGACTTGTACAGTTAATGTTCAGGCCCTGGGAAGTGTTGTCAGTCAGTGACCCAGGGACGCTGGTACACTTTATTTGAGTGTGGTGTAACAGATAGACAGGCTGGTGAAGCAGGCGTTTGGGATGGTTACCTTCATTGGGGAGAGCATTAAGAGTAAGAGTTAGGATGTCATGTTGTATCTGTAAAAGGCATTGATTAGGCCACCATAAAGACATTGTTGATCAGTGGGAAGAACTCATCTAGTTCACTAACCTTCTTTAGGGAAGGATATTAAATATTCTAACCTGGTCTGGCCAACATCGGACTCCAGACCCACAGCAATATGATTGACTCTGAGCTACCCTCTGGGTAATTAGCAGTGGGGTCAAAGAATGTTTGTCCAGGCAGTGCCACCCACATCCCATGAATGAATAAATAAAAATGCATATGTCCCTCCCTATTTCTGCAAACCCCTCCAGTTGCAATGATACGTACTGGCTTTGTTACACCGTTTAGACCCTGACCACTCCCTGTAACACTCTCACCACCTCCAGCACCTTCACCTCTCCCTGTTCCTATCGTGTTACTAAACCCTGACCGGGCTCCCCTTCCCACAGCCCTCCTCCTGCTAGCAGACCCTTTGCAAACCATTTAACATTTACTCCTAAAACACGCTCTCACTTCAGGATTTTAAGTACTTTGTGGTGATCTTCTCAGCCTCCAAATCTAGTATGATCCCTTATGTCCTGAGTGCGGGACGAGTGGGGATTTCTTGCTGAGGTTTTTACTGTTGAAGTGGAATGTCCTTCTGTTGAGTATTTTACAATGTTCCTTCAAATATATTCTGCTGTCCAATTACAGACACAGGTTTCAGTCTGTTTAGCCCGTCTACCTTGGTCAGTTTTCCTCTCACAAACATGTAATTGGCTATTTTTGTTTCTAGTTGTAGCTTGTCCTTTCTGTGATTCACTTTAAAACTTTATATTTCTTTAAACTGCCCTTTATCACAATTTCCCAGAGGATCTCCCCAGGTGACATTACTCATTCACTAAGTTCATTACACGGTCGCTCTGCGATAGTTATGTCCCTAGCCAGTTGCACAATGTGTTTTTCAAAGAAACACTGAAAAAAAATTAACCGAACTCCTCTTCCAATATCAATGTTGACTGTGTAATTGTCCCAGATTATATACAAATATTGAAGTTTTCCGAAATTAGCACAATGCCTTTGTTAAAAAATTCCAATGAGTTCCTGTGTAATGCAGTGATGAGCAATGAAATGCTGTTCGGAGGCTAAAACTATTCTGCTGCTTGTGTCCTTGGCAAGTAGTAGCCAGAATTCACATTCAGACAGACTCTACTTCATGATCTGCGGCCAAATGCTTCCTCTGTAATGCCTTTGGTATCCAATTTGTTAGCGTTACCCATTTTGCCCGAGTTTCTGCAAGTTTGTGAGCTATTGAATATTCCTGTTCACCCTTTGTTCGTCCTGTTACCACGTATCTTGGAGTTTAAATCTCTTTCACCTCTGTGTCACAAATCCATCCACCTTATTGAAGAGACTTTGTCCATTCCAAAAAATGCGTAATTTATTCTTTCCCACAATTTCCTGTCACAAATCGATCCGCTGATGTATAGTTTTAGTTAAACTCTGTCCCATCCTGTTCCTTTCTGCTTGTCTGCAGCCACATCCCCATGCTGTTCCTATGCTTCACCTTTTCTCTTTGGATTTGGAATGCTCCTTTCACCTGTCCCTGCATCCTCTCTGTCAGTTTAAAGTCCTGTCCATAAACCTACTGACATGACTGGCCAGGACACTAGCCGCAGCACAGTTTCAGTGGGTCCATCGGAACGGATTTTTTTAAAAGTCAAGTATGGGATATGGATGTATCCGGATAACCAGCCTTTCTTGCCCAGCCCTAGCTGCCGTTCAGCTGAGTAACTTGCTCGGCCATTTCAGAGGGTAACGTTTGCTGTGGGGATGTCATGCAGACCACGTGAGGGTGTGCAGATGTCCTTCTTGAAAGGCGAAGTATTTGGATCTATTGTACATCAGTTATGGTATTCATAGATTATCAATTACTATTTTTAAAATAATTTATTTAAGATCCCACCATTTTAGATGGTGGGGTTCAAACCTTCCTCCCCTGAACATTAGCTGAGATTTTGGATACATGCTCTAGCAATAACACCACTAGGCCTTCACCTCGCCTGCTCACAGGCTATTCATCCGTGAACACTGATACCAGTGCATCATGGAGCTAAACCTGCTTTTCCTTCATGATTGCTTGATCCTGATACCTTCCTGCACTCTGGTGATAATACTCAGTTTCTCTCCATGTAGTATTCCTCATTGTGGGTGTCCAATTTCTGCCTCTGTCAGTGTCTCTCACTCTTACAGATCTACTCCAGATCCTGAACCAACAGAATTCTCCACTCCAGGGAGACCCAACAGCACAGGCTAGGAATGGAGACTGGGATTTTCCAGATCTCTGTGGGACTCACTGCCATTCTCTATGTGTAATCCTCACTGCATCAGTCTAATTTTCCATCCTGTCTATTTCTCTATCTCCTGCAGGTATTCAGGAAAAAGAGACTTCCCAACTACTGGGTATTTCATCCATCACCACATTGAAGATGGTTGGTCAGCCAGAGAGACAAAGGGCAGGGAGATCTAGAACCTTCAAGAAATCCTGCAGTGAGGTAACATCACTCACAGTGAACAGAGCAGAGAGCAGTGAGAGGGCTCCAACCATTGGCTAACAAGACATGACTTAGATACAGTGCTGGAGGGGGAGCACAGTACAGACATACCCCAGGTCAATCACCACCCCCTGCTGTAAGTTTTGTTGCATTGAGACAGCATCGGGAGTGTCACAGATATCTATCCAGGCTTGTGATGTCTTAGTGAACATCAGTATTACAGAGGGTAAAGCAGGCTTCACATGAGTGTGTGGGAATGCCGTCTGGGATCTTTCTGTTCTATGTTCTTTCTCCAACACTGTACATTTACCATGTCTCGTGGACCAGTGTCTTCAATAATTTTTAACTCCTATAACAGTTCCTGTTCCTGTGACCTCCTCCCTTCCTGATAGTCCCTCCACAGATTTGAAATATACTGCATTCCAGACTACCATATCCATGGCTGTAACTTGCTTCAGTGCCTACAACATGCCTTATCTCAGTAGTCTCCTCCTCCAATAACTGGAGAAAGAGCCATGCAGATCAGAAACGGTTCCTTCGATCCAACTAGTCCATGGTGACCACGGTTCCTGAGCGAGTCGCATTTGCCTGCGTTTGGTCCCTATCCCGTCAAACCTTCTCCTCTCCATTTACCTGCCCAAATGTCTTTTCCATGATGGAATTGTACTTTTCTCTACCACTTCAGCGCAGCTCATTCAATATGTGCACCATTCTCTGTGTGGAAATGTTCTCCTCTGGTCGTTTTTAAGTATTTCCTCTCCCATCTCATATTTCTGCCCTCTATTTATGGATTCGCCTACACTGGGGTAGAGACCTTCACTATTCACCCTACGTATACCCCTCATGTTTTAATAAACCTTTATAAGGCCAGCCCTCATGCACCTACACCTAATGGAAATACGAAGGATAATGATACAAATATCTCTGCCACGGTCCCCACTGCGACTTTGCCGAAATGTTCTGGGATACACTTGTTCAGGACCTACCTTTCCTACCTTTCTCTACCTTTGTGTTCTAAGACCTCCATCACTACCTCTTCTGTAATGGGGATGCTTTACAAGACATCTATGTTTCTTTCTTTTGTTTCCTAATCTTTGTCCACAGTACTTTCTGACATGAAATATTCATTTCAGGTCGCGGCCATCTCCTGTGGTTCCAGGCATGGATTGCCTCATTGATCTTTGAGGGGCCTTATTGTCTCTCTAGTAGCTTTTTTGTACTTGTATGCTGTAGAATGTTTTTGGATTATCCTTAACCTTATCTGCCAAATCTATCTAATTTCACCCATGTTGCTTTCCAGCTTATCCAGCCTCTCTGTTTCTGTCAAACCCTGCAGTATCAGGAACATCTTCGTCAATCTTCGCTCCATTTCCAGTTTCAGAATCTGCTTCCTAAAGCAAGAGGATCAGAATTCTATACAGTACTCCAACTGGAGAACCAGCAATGTCTGATACAGCCGGATCATGATGGACCAACTCATGTACTCAATGCTCTGACCCATGAGGGCTAGTCTGCCTAATCTGCTTTCCCCTTCCTGTCCACCTGTGATGCCACTTCCAAGGAACAATGTAAATGCAGCCCTTGGTCTCTCTCCATTCGACAACACTGTCCAGAGCTCTGCTATTAATTGTATTAGTCGTCCCTGGTTTGCCTTAACAAAATTAAACACCTAAATTCATCTCCATCTTTTATTTCTTAACCCACTGGCTCAATTGGTTAAGATCACCTTTGATAATTGTAGTCACTGCCCACTATAACTCTTATTTTACTATCCACAAACTTAGGAACAATAATTTATATATTCTTGTTTATGTCAATAATACACATGCCTGACCCCAGCACCAATGCTTATGGCACACCGCTGGTCAGAGCCCTTCAGTCTGCACAACAACCCTTGCCCACCATCCTCTGTCTCCTACTGTCAAGCCCATTTTGTGTTTGTCTTGCTCTCCCTGATCCCATGTGATCCAACCTTACTAACCAGTGCACCACGCTAAACCCTGTCTAAGGCTTTGCTGAAGTCAGGATAGACCACGTCTTCTGCTCTGCCTTCATCCATCTCCTTGGTCACCTCTTCAACAAACTCTATCAAGTTTGAGAGACACCCCTTTGTCTGCACAAAGCTATGCTGACTATCCCTAATCAAGCGTTGCCTTTCCAGATGCATGTAAGTCCTGTCCCGTGGAATTGCTTCCATCTACATTGGCACCACTGACATCAGGCGAATTGGTGTTTATGTCCCCAGCTTTCCGTCGCAGCCTTTCCTAAATACTGGCCCAACATTAGGCAACCTCCAGGCTCCGGGCGCACCACCCGTGGCTGTCAGTGATAGAACAATCGTTGTAAGTTTCTTCCCTAACTTACCCCCAATGACCTGGGATATACTTGATTAGTTCCCAGGGAGTTGTCTAATTTTAATGTGTTTGAAAACCTTCAGCACCTCCTGTTCTCCAATGTGGACTCTTTTGAAAACGTCACTGTTTATTTCCCTGCTTTCCAGTGTGTTTTCCACAGTAAGTTCTGTCGTGAAGTGTTTGTTTCGGATCGCACTCTTTTCCTGTGGGTTCACACACTGATGGCTTCATTAAAATTTAAGGGGTCACATTCTGTCCCGAGTTATTCTTCTGTTGTTAATATACTAGTAGAATATCTCTGGATTTTCCTGAACCTTCTCTGCCAAAGTTCTGTCAGTTCCCCTTTAGGCCGTCATGGTTTCCATCTTTCGAGTAATACTACACCCACTATGTTCTTCAAGGGATTGACTCAATCCAGCTGGATGTATATGACATGTGTCCCCTTTTTGTCTTGACCAGCACCTCAATATCCCCAGTCACCCAATTTTTCCCACTTGTGTCAGCATTGTCCTTCACACTAACAGGCATATGCTGGCCCTGAAATCTTAATTTATCACTCTTTTGAGAGAATCCCACTTGCCCGACGTTCCTTTACTTGCAAACAGCCTCCACGAATCAACTTTTGGACAGTCTTGCCTAATACCTTCTGGACTGGCGCAAGGCCCGTTTTGATCTTTAACTTTTGGACCAGGCCTGTCCTTTGCCATCGCTATTTTCAAACTAATAGAATTGTGGTGACTTGGCAAAAGTGCTCCCCCACAAACACTTCAGTCCCTTTCTCTACCTTGTTTCCCGAAGGGAGGTCAGGTTTTATCCCTTTCTCCAATCGGGCCAGTTACATACTGATTGAGAGAGTTTTCTTGAACACACTGAACAAATTCCTCCCATCCCAGCTGTGAACACTCTGGCAGTCCAAGTCTAGGTTTGGAAAGTTAAAATCCCCGACCATTACATCCCTATCCTTCTTACAGATATCTGAGATCTCCGACATACTTGCTGCTCAATTTCCCGCTGACTACGGCGGGCCTGTAGTACAGTCATATCAAACTGATTATTCATTCTTATTTTTCAGTTCCACTAATTTAGCTTCACTTGGCTATCCTCAGGAATATCCTCTCTCAGTGCTGCAGTGATGTTTTCACTGATCCACTCCCCCTACTCTCTTGTCTCCCCTTCTATCCTTCCTGTTGAATCTGTCATCTGGAACAATGATCTGTGAGTCCTGTCCGTCCCTCAGCTGTGTTTCTGTAATTCCTGTGATTTCTTAGTCCCATGTTCCCATCTATGCCGTGCGTTCATCTGCCTTACCTGTCAGGCATTTTACATCAAAATAAAGCTTATTTCATCAGTTTTCCCTCATTGCCTGCCGTGCTCTTACCTGGTTATCAATTGAAACTACTCTGCTGAAATTTTGCCCCAGCCTCAACCTTCAGACTGAGCCTGAGACCACTGTGGACAACGGGCTCACCTTTCACATCTTTTGCAAACCTCCTAATGAAAACTTCTGCTTTCACATCTGAGTGATTAATGCCCCTCATATGTTCCTCCCCATCTCTGTGATATTCTTCAGTTACTGCATTTCTCATTCTTTATCTCCAGAGCTTCCATTCCCCCTGATCCATATTGATCCCTTGCAGCATGTTTAACACCAGTAGCAGCCTCCAACTCCTCAATGCATCCTGTCCCTATAACCTCCTCAAATACTACAGCTCACTGTCTTTGTAATATCGTCCATAATCTGCAATCTTGTTGATTTCTGTAACCTCCTCCAGAACAGCACTCCACGTCTCTGTGTATCTGATGGGAGTGCTGCAAACCTGCCTTCACAGTCCTCAGTAGCTCTCTGAGCTCCTACAGACCTACAACCCTCAGTATCTCTGGCTCCTCCAATCCCTACACTTCTCCCTGGATCCAGACCCTTCAACCTTCCTTTCCCCCACAGCTCCAACTGTTGTCTATGTCAATGTAACTCCCAGCACCAACGATCCTCCCGGGCTCTATAAACTCCTCCAGCTCCAATTATCACACCCACTGTCTACAATCAGTGCCTACAATCCTCCCTTTCTCCTAAAACTTCTGGAGCTCCAACTGCCACCAATATCTGTGCAATCTCCAGTCCCGACAACCCTCCCAGTCTCTGTATCTCCTGAAGCACTAATGGCCACACCTATCTGAGTAATCTCTAGTCCCTATATTCCCCACTATCGCTGTAATCCTTCAAGACTGATAACCCTGTAAATCTCCTTGACATCATTCAGCCCGACAACCTATCTGATTTCTAACCACCAACAGTGATCTCAAACCACCCGAACTCTGTAACATCCTCCAGTCTCTACAACCCAGCTTTTCTCTGTTAGCTTCTCTGGTGTCTGTATTCCCCTTTATCTCCAGTTACAGATCCTTGCTCAGTGAAACAATGTCTCAGTACCGAATCTGTAAGAACACCAGAATCTTCAGTGTATCAATAAATTTGCCTCATTTTCTAAATTTTAACGACTGCATGTTCAACCTTCTCCACCGCTTCTCATCAATATCCCTCCACTTTGAAGACCAGCCTGGTGAACCTTCTCTGGGCTGCCTTCAATGCAAGGACATTTTCCCTCCAGATAGGGGACCAAACCTGTTCACAGTATTCTCAGTGTGGGCAGTCTGAATTCCTCTATAGTTGTTACAATCCTTCCCTATTTTTATTCTGCATTCCCTTTGAAATCAATGACAGCATTCCATTTGCCTTCTCTATGTCCTGCTGTCCCTGTATGCCATCTTTCTCAGATTTATACACGATGATTCTCAAGTTACTCTGTGATGTAGCTTTCTGCAGTTGATCTGAAACCAAGTGGTGACAGCAATAATCAGAAACAGGAAAGTGCTGGAATAAATGGTAAACAATATGCCAGAAATGATAACTGCACACTTGGAAACCTACAGAAAAACGGCAGTCCATCAGACCATCATGTATAGGAGCAGAATTAAGCCATTCGGTCCATCGGGTCTATTCCGCTGTTTGCTTATGACTGAATTGTTTTTCAACCCCAATCTCTCACTTACTCCGGGTAACACTTGATCTTCTCACTCATCAAGAACCGAGCTATCTCTGAGTTAGATACACTGAATCACTTAGCATCCACAGCCGCATAATGCAGTGAGTTCCACTGATCCATCACCCTCTTGCTGAATTAATTCCTCCACATCTCTATTCAGAAGGGCCGTCCCATTACTCTGAAGCTGTGCCCTTGTCCCCTAGTCTCTCTTGCTCGTGGAAACATCTTGCCCCCGTCCACTCCATCCAGGCCCCTCCGTATTTTGTATGTTTGAACAAGGTTCTACGCCGCCGCCGCCTAAACTTCATCAAGTGCAGACCCAGAGACTTCACCTGCTCCTCAGATGACACAAAATTCATCGCTGGGATCTTTCTTGGAAACCCATTTCTCATACCCCTTCACATTCGTTGTCCAGACTCTTAATGTATAATGTGTAGAGTGTCATCCCAAAACTGACCCCTGCGCAGCTCCCTTATCACCCGTTCCCATCGTGAAAAAGACCCCTTTCTTCACACTCTCTGCCTTGTGCCAATCAGACAAATCCTCTTTCCATGCTCAGCATGTTGTTCTGAAACGGAAATTTCATTTCACACCCACTACTGGATTTACTTTTCTGTCTGGCTGTAAACACCTGAGTTTCACCATTACCTTCCCACCTGTAATTCCCTGTAGAAGGTAGTGGGGAGCTGCCTGCCTGACCCATTGCAGTCCTTTGGGTGTAGGGACAGACACAGTGTTGGGAGGATGGAGAGTGGAAATGTTGGTGTTCCCATGCACCTGGAGCTCCTGTCCTTCCAGGGAATAGTGGTTCCGGGTTTGTGAAGTGCTGTTGAAAGGGCCTGCCTGAATGATCACAAGGCTACTTGTAGATCTTTTATTCCTTCATTCATTCATGAACATGTGCTTTGTTGGCTGAGCCAGCATTTATTGGTGATTTGGGGTTGTCCCTGAGAAAGTGGTAGTGACCTGCCTTCCTGAGCCACTGTACCAGCCGTTGGAACTGTTGTTATCTGGGTCCCATCCAGCAGGCGCTACTCCTCATGTCTGCAACTGCATACAGACAATGCCACTCTCCCTTTCATATCCTACATACTCCCCGCCATATAAATCTGACAGTTCCTCATAATATCTCACCTACTCCATTCTCATCTGTGCTAGAGATCATTGAAATTTATTAATTCTTGTTTAAACTTCTGATCACATGAAATCTCTCCCTTTTAAAATGTGTAACCCCTTCAGCTTCTGGAACACTCCATATAACTGTAATCAATGATAGCACAGGTTCCCATCCTAAATCTCTGTAATTACGATGGTTGTGTGTGCCAAAATGGCACTTTTCATCCTCCTTATCCATCTCAGGACTTCCAGCCCCTATAATCCCAATATTTCGAACGCTCCCATTTTCTGCACCACCACATGTCCTGAGGGTCCTTGAACACCACCAGTGCTCCAAAAGTTTATATTCCCCCAAGTTACTGCAAATCTTCTAACTCTGTAACATCCAACAGTCTCGACTACCATACAACACTTGCTGGCTCTCAATTTGTATTTGTTGAAGTCTCCACATCTCTATAAACAGCACAGAAAAAGCTCTTTTGACTCTACATAGCTCCGTCATGAACAAGCCACTATCTCTCTATTTCCTTCACCTTCTTCAGTGTCTACAACTCTTACTGTATCTTCCAATAACCTGCTTTCGAAACTGCAGGTCTGCCTAGCTCCCCAGATAACCTGTTCCATCCCATACAGCTCGCTCAGTCACAGTAACACCCTCTGCTCTGTCTAATCCTCCTTTTCCCCACTGTTGTCCAGGCACAACAGCGATTCTGTAAGGCAGCTGTGTGGAATGGGATGTTATAAATCTTAGCTGAGGCTTGAGACCTACCATTACCTGGGAGTCACAAAGGGAGGGAACTTGAGAGAGAGCAGCACAGATGGAGAGAATATTAATCAGTAGCAAAGATCCAGGCCGACGAGGACTTGGAGTTGGAGAAGCAGCAGAGCAGGAGGCTCGAAATCAGCACCGAGTCACAGAGGGAGTGACCATGTGACGGAACAACTTGGAGCAGGAGCATGAGGCTAACATAACTGGGAGTTGCAGAGGCAGCAAAGTGGGAGGATATAAATCAGCACAGAGGATCGAGGCCTAATCATCCCTGGGAGTCACAGAGACGGTGACCCTGTGAGGGAGCGGAGCGGAGTGGAGTGGGAGCTGGAGGATTACACGTACCTCGGAGTCACAGAGATAACTTTCTGCTACTGGGACCTGCCTGCACTGAGTTTTGAAGAAGTACAAGAGCCTTTACAGAAAAGGCTGTAAATTCATTGGCAGATAATACACCGTGATTAGCGACTGTCAGTAAATTGATAGAAGTTAGCAAATTTATTTTATCAGCTTCTGAAATAAGGGTTGAACTGCGAAATAAAAGGGAGACGTGAAATTCTCAGCCAATATATACATTACCCTCAGTAAGCCACAGTTGAATAAGGGAGTTAAACATATTGTTTTTTTTTTCGCTGATGTTAACTTAATTCTAAGTAATTAATTAAGTTGCATTTTAAGACATGACAAGACATGTTTGTCAGATGGAAAATATGTTCTGTTACGTTGGGAAATAATAGCCCCTGCTCGTGTCCTAGATGAACACTGGATCTTGGAGCTCAGATCGTGACTAGAGACACTGTGGGACATCTGTGATGCTGAGATTTAGGTGGATAGCACACACGCAGAGTAGATCACCCTGCAGACATGACAGCCAAGAAGAAGAAAAGGAATAGGGGACGAGACAATCGAAGAGAAACATTCAGGGAATGGAAGAATATCCTGATATCTCCCTCCAAATTCAGTTTCCTGGTTTGGAAGTTAATGAAGGTGCGGGCTGTTCAGGGGAGGGCAGTCGGAGCCATGTCTGCGGCACCACAAGCAGCCTGACTGTACAGGAGGGGAGGGAAAAGGAAGGAGGATCAATAGGCACAGGGAAGTCAGGAAATTGAAGAAGGTGTCAGTGTTTCTGTAATTCCAGGATAGTGGGGTTAAGAATATTGCAGGACATCCGTCTGGGGACAATGAGCAGTCAAAGGTCATGTCCATGTTGGTAGGAATGACCTGGGTAGGAAGGGTGAAATGGTCTGGGAATCAGAATTTAGGGAGCTAGGTGCATGGATAGCTCAAATGTAGCTATCCGTTGGTAACTGCCACTGCCGTGTCCAAGTGAGAACAGAACTCGGGGTTTTAGGTAGATGAGAGTGTGACTGGAACGATGGTGCAGCAGGAAGGGCTTCATATTCCTAGGTCACTGGGATTGGTTCTGGGGAAGGCAGCAACTGTACAAACTGGATGGGCTAACGTGACAGAGCTGGGACTGAATTTCTTACGGGGTGTTTGGAAGGGATTGAAAATAACTTGGTGTGTGCTTAGGATACAAAAAGGAATAGTCGAGGAGACTACCAAGATTGTCAAAATAATTGGAGATACAGTTGGCACTAATTTACAACAACAAGTTTAACAGTGGAATTTGGAGTAAGAAAGAAAGCTTTAATCTGAGGTAGTCTGCACGGACATGAATTATCAGAGTTTGGGGAGTTACAAATGCAGGTTGGTGTGTGGAAATCTGATGGACTAATCACTGAGAGCAGGCTCAAGAATGGCAGGAATGGGTGTTAATATGGCTGGGTATAAAGGATTCCAAAATAATGGAAGGGAAGGGAAAGGATGAAGGGTTGACGTATTGGTTTAGATTAGCGTTAGTGAAGGATTCCAAGAGAAAGAGGATCCGTCATGGGACATAATGAATTTGGCTGGAGCTACAGAACAAAGTGTGTACAATTAAACTATGACGTTCCAGCAACCATTGGAAAGGTTGGAAAGAATAAATATGCAGGGTCATTTGAGAGCGATGACTATACTGATGATTAGTTACACTGAGAAACTGAATTTCTCCAGATATTGACTCAGTTACTGTTGGTGCAGATTCATGAGGGGCCAACGCCCCTGGATTACATGAAGGAGAGCTCACTTCAGCAGTATGTGCCCAGCCCAAGAGAACATGTACAGTTGGACCTGGTCCTTGGGAAAGAGGTGGGGCAAGTGGATTCAGTGTCAGTAGGGGAACATTTTGGAGCGCAGCGATCATTTTATTGTAAAGTTCAGGATGATGGTACATAAATGAGGAAAACCCTTGATTATCCAGTTCTCAGTTGTGATCACACTGCAACCCCATCTCATAATCCCATGTCGATCTCACTTGGTTCACTCTATTTAAAGCTACAATTTCACTGGCCTTATGGAAAAGTTCCCAACATCATTCTTGCTCCATTGAAGGTTGCTCTCAGTCAACTAATGTTTCTCATTCTCAATTATTGCATATAAGTATTCTCAATTGTATGCAATAATTGAGAATGAGAAACATTAGTTGACTGAGAGCAACCTTCAATGGAGCAAGAATGATGTTGGGAACTTTTCAACAACGCCAGTGAAATTGTAGCTTTAAATAGAGTGAACCAGTTGAGATCGACATGGGATTATGAGATGGGGTTGCAGTGTGATCACAACTGAGAATTGGATAATCAAATGTTTTCCTCATTTATGCAGGAAGGACAAAAAGGCCAACACAGTGAAGTAGCATTGTGTATAAAGGATGGGATCAGTATTATCGTGATGCTAATTAATTTAGACATTGCTCCTGCCCTCACCCCTCATCCCTACGTAATGATCCTAACAGATATTGGTAACTTGTGAAAACTTCAGAAAATAGCACAGTCTAGAGGAAATCACACTGTCCACTGTCTGCATTGGTCAAGATGTGACATTGTTTTTTAAATCCCTAGTTCTCTCTCCCCGGATAGTTGAGGACATCAAGTACAGATCCAGGCACATTATGAAAATGGTTTGAGAGTTTCTGCCTCTACTTTGCTTCTATGTGTGACACCCAGAACCCGACCATACTCTGGGTGAAATAACAACTTTCCTCACCACTTCGCAAATATTTCAACAAATTACATTAAATATTCACCGCTCATAACTGAGCTCTTCAATAGGAACAAGGTGTTCTCTCCCTTTCTACCCAGGCTCCTGACAATATGTGCACCCCAGTCAAATCTCCTGTCAGCATCCGCCGTTCCAAGTTTTCCTGATAACTGCACTTCCACTGTCACAGGGTGGAGAATCTCCTCTGTACTCTCTCCAGTCCAATTCCATCCTTCCATGTGATGGGGTGACCAGAACTGTACACTGTCCCCAAGCTGTGACTGAGCTTATTATTTATACAGTTCCTGCATAAGCTTCCTGCTCTGAAGTTCCGTATTTTGTCTGATAGAGGAAATAATGCCATTTGCTATATTAATAAGATTATTAATGTTTCAAGCTTCTTTCTGCCCAGACTGACTATATTCTCATTTATTGTGCATTCTTCTCTATTTTTGATTCTCCCAAATGCTTTGCCTTGCACTTCTCTGGGTCGTTTGCTCCATTCACCTGTATCCGATAGTTGCTGTTTTTAAGCAACCTGCTATGGGATCTCTCGTCAAATCCAAGTAAGTCACATGCAGTTACAGGTTAGTGCCTCAAACCGACACAGTCAGATTAATTACACACGATCTTCCTTGCACAAATCCAGACAGATTGTCCTGGAGTCCCTGGGACTTCCTCAGTGACCGTTTATCCACTGTCTCAGAATTCCAGCCATGACCTATTCAGTCAGTCCCTTGCTCCACATTAAACAAAGCTGCAGTGTTAGCCATTTTCCTATCCTCCGGCATCATCCCTGCATCCAGTGAGGATTGGATAACGTGGGTAACTATAAGGCTGGGTATTTTCCCCAGCTCCTTTTAACAATCTGGAACATTGTATTATCCCTTTTTTATAAGGATTTGTATCTCCTGTAAAATTCTCCGCTCCAACTTTGTTGCTCCCAATATTTCACACTGCATCCCTATTTTAGTTCAGACAGACAGAGGCCTAAGCCATCTAATGATTTGGTCAAGTCTCATTTTAATCGAGTTTCATGGAGGGTTTCTCTCCACAAGGTGAAGTGCATTTTCTCATGATACCATCTCCAATCTGCCTCATTAACTACCTTCCCTGCCCACGTGGTCTTCCTCTCATCTGACACTAAGTGGATTTTTTTCCCTTCATCATAACAACTGCCCACTGCCTGGATATCCCAGAATGCACCGGCCTCCCTGTTACAGGGGCCATCTTTAAAACGTAAATTGTACTCTTGGATTGTTAATCCGAAACTGGCCTGGACATGGCAGAGGGGGTAAAACTGGGGCTTCACTTTGAGACCAAGCCGCTGAGATTCTGGTGGATGGCATGGTGCACGAAAGGGACATTATCTTCCTCCAGGACTGGCAGGGGAGGCCATGACACTACATCCTGCCAGCTTGGGTGGAGGTTGATCCCTGTGTCAGTGAGATGCCAGCCTTCTTGGTGAATGCTAAGCAGTGTCGGAAGGAGGTCAGTGACCTTCTCCACGACACCATGGTATGTCCCACCATCTGCATTTTATGACCGCGCCCTCACTGTCTCTCTGTTACTACATCAACCCTTCACAAAGGCTCATATTCTTCCACTGTCACTGAATGCAGCACCTTCTCTCGATCTGTACCAGCTGTTACAAACAAATCCACCTCCCTTAATACTGCTTGGTAATTGTCACATTTTGGAAGGAACCACCCCGCACGAGAGCAGAAAGAGCCAAGGGGGCTACCAACATTCAGCTCCTCACCCCATCACAGGGGAAGGATCCTGACCCTAACAACCATGAGAGGCTGACTGACCATGTCCAAGCTGTCAGACTGGGATCTGAGACTCACTGTGCTGGGCACTTTGACTGACTGTGGATAATGATATTAAGCTTCCTGGTTTGTGTCTGTGCTAAACACCAAGCCAATACAGCAGGCGGATGAGTCTCGTAGCTCTGGCTGAGGGGAAACAGTGCTGAGTGCAGGGTAAGGCAAGGCAATAATTCTGTAAGTATTGAAGTCAGTTCAAAGTGAGTGTGTACAAACACCGAATGAGCAGCTCAGAGGGACAGTCCATGAGCTGGATGTGTGCCCCTGAGCGCAGTTTCCTTGCAGCAGCATTGCAATGAGAGTTGTCAGTGCAAACCTGAGCTGCAGCATTGAAATATAGAAGCGTACTGTCATTGTGTCGGATATGTGCTGGGATGGCATGGTGAGGCTAGCATGTGTCAGATGACAGCATTGGTGGGTGTGGAGTACATGCAGCTTCTGTCTATGCAGTGTCTCCCGAGATGCTGGTGTCCAAGGTAGAAGGCCGTCGGAGCGAGGGGCGAGATGAAGTCACCAAATTACCAGCACGGACTTTCACATCCAATTCTCCATGTTGAGATTCCCTGCTGTGGGTGGGAGGATAAGTTGTTGAGAGATCCACTGTATGTGGCTGTTGATCATCAGTCATCAGTCAGTCAACATCTTACCACTCCTGCGCTCAAATCTTGTTTTAAAGAACAATCCAGTACAGGAACAGGCCCTTCATCCCAGCAAGCCCGCACTGACACATGATGCCAGTCTAAAGTTCAAGTAAAAGTTTTTTTTCTGCGATACCTTCTATGTCATTCTATTCCCTACTTACTAATACTTGTGCCAAGATGCCTCTTAAACCTTGCTATATTGGCTTTTTCCCCTCTATCAGTGCATTCCAGGCACTTTCACGTTCTGTCTGGAACAGCAAAAAAACTTTCCCTATCACATGTCCTGAACTTTCTCCCTTTTACCTAAAACCTAACTGTCCTTCTATCTATGCCTCTGATAATTGTGTAAATATCTATCACGTAGCCCCATAGCCAATGATGCCCACGTGCAAACAAACCACGTTTATTCAATATCTCCTTCTGGCTAATACCCTCCAAACCAGACAACATGCTGGTAAAACGTTTCCATACCCTCTCCAACACATCCACATTGTTCTGATGGTGTGGCAACCAGTACTGTACACAACATTCGAAATGTGCCTGAACTAAGTTTCCCTACAGCTGCAATGTGACCTGCTAATTTTCATACTGCATGCTCCGATGCATGGCTGCAAGTTTGCCATCAGTCTTCTTGATCACCCTATCCACGCCTGTTGTCACTTTCAGAGAACTGAAAAGATGTACACCTAGATCCCTTCGGATGTTGATGAGGCCAGTAATTTTTCCATCAACTTTATACTTCTCTGCTGCAATAGACCTTCTAAAACACATCACGTCGCAACTGCCCAGATAGTTATATCTGTGTTTTCTCTGTCCAAGTCTGCAGCTGATCTAAATCCTGCTGTATTCTCTGGCAATCATCCTCATAATTTGCAACTCCACCAATATATTTACAGATCTCCAGTTACAAAAGCACTGTTCCACCACGAGTCTGTCTTCTATGATCAGGCAGTTCTCGATCCATCTTACTAACTGACCGCTGATCCCTTCTTCACCTTCACCTTCTGTATGAGCCTACCATAACGAACCATATCAAAGGCTTTGCTAAGGTCCAAACGGCCAGCATCGAGCCCCATGTCCTCATCAATCAATTTTGTCACTTGCTCAAAATAATCAAGTTTGTGAGACAGGATTTTCCCCACACAACTGTGTTGCCTCTTGCTAGAAAGTCTGTACTAGAGTACTGTTGGAGTTGCAGTCATTCACACAAGTGATTATTCCATCATATTCCTGACTTGAACCTTGGAGGATACATTAGATTCCCTACAGTGTGGAAACATGCCCTTCAGTCCAACCAATCCACACCAATCCTCAGAAGGTCAACCCAACCAGATCCATTCGCCCGCCCTACATTTAACCTTGACTAATGCACCTAACACTGTGGGCAATTTGGCATGGCCAATTCACCTGACCTGCGCATCTTTGGACTGTGGGAGAAAACCGGAGCACCCGGAGGAAATGCAAGCAGACACGGGGGGGAATGTGCAAACTCCAAACAGACACCCAAGGCCAGAATTGAACCTAGGGCCGTATGCTGTGAGGCAGCAATGCGAAGCACTGAGCTCTTGATGGTTACTGAACAGTGGGAGGTATGTCGTACCATGATGGTTACTATGCAGTGGAAGGTATGTTGGGCCGTGATGGTTACTGTACAGTGGGACCTAGGTCGGGTCATGATGGTAACTATACAGTGGAAGGTATGTCGGGCCATGATGGTTACTGTACAGTGGGAGTTACGTCAGACCGTGATGGTAACTATACAGTGGAAGGTATGTCGGGCCATGATGGTTACTGTACAGTGGGAGGTATGTCGCGGTGTGATGGATACTGTACAGTGGGAGGTATGTCGGGCCGTGATGGTTACTGTACAGTGAGAGGTATGTCGGAGTGTGATGGTTACTGTACAGTGAGAGGTATGTCGGGCTGTGATGGTTACTGTACAGTGGGAGGTATGTCAGGCTGTGATGGTTACTGTACAGTGGGAGGTATGTTGGGCTGTGATGGTTACTGTACAGTGGGAGGTATGTCGGGGTGTGATGGTTACTGTACAGTGAGAGGTATGTCGGGGTGTGACGGTTACTGTACAGTGGGAGGTATGTCAGGCTGTGATGGTTACTGTACAGTGGGAGGTATGTCGGGCCGTGATGGTTACTGTACAGTGGGAGGTATGTCAGGCTGTGATGGTTACTGTACAGTGGGAGGTATGTCGGGCCGTGATGGTTACTGTATAGTGGAGGGTATGTCGGACTGTGATGGTTACTGTCCAGTGGGAGGTATGTCGGGCCGTGATGGTTACTGTACAGTGGGAGGTATGTCGGGCCGTGATGGTTTCTGTTCAGAGGGACGTAAGTCGGGCTGTGATGGTTACTGTACAATGGGAGGTATGTCCTGCCGTGATGGTTACTGTACAGTGGGAGGTATGTCGAGCCGTGATGGTTTCTGTTCAGAGGGACGTAAGTCGGGCTCTGATGGTTACTGTACAGTGGGAGGTATGTCGGGCCGTGATGGTTTCTGTACAGAGGGACGTATGTCGGGCTGTGGTGCTTACTGTACAGTGGGAGGTATGTCCTGCCGTGATGGTTACTGTACAGTGGGAGGTATGTCGGGCCGTGATGGTTTCTGCACAGAGGGACGTATGTCGCGCTGTGGTGCTTACTGTACAGTGGGACGGGGGGAGTTTTAGACTCTATGAGCTGTACAGAATATGATTGTTCTGCTGCCGATGAGCCATTGTACCTCATGGATGCATCGTCATTGTTTTCTTAATCTGTTTAAAGTCTGTACCATTCAGTACATGTCATGGTGTGAAGGGTCTGAAAAATATGAAGTTAGCCCTTGTTCCCCATAAGGACTGTGCAGTGAACATTTTTACCGATATATGAAATGGAGGGATGTATCTGCAGCAGGCAGATCGGTGATGATGTGGTCAATTATAGGTTTCCCTATTATTGTTTCGCCATAACCTGCCTCAGAGTCAGTCTCGCCGCCACAGGATCCAATATCAATGCTGAGCACTATGATTATATTAGATTTCCTACAGTGTGGAAACAGACCCTACGGCACAACCAATCCACGCCAACCCCTCCAAAAAGCAACCCACTACCATGGCCAATTCACCTGACCTGCATTTCTTTGGACTGTGGGAAGAAACCCTTGGAGACACGGGGCGAATGTACAAACTCCACATAGGCAGTGGCCCAAGTCTGGAATCAAACCTGGGTTCCTGGTGCTATGAGGCAGCAGTGCTAACCATTGAGCCAACATGCCGCCCTATATTGACTATATGTCAAGGAACTGTCCCACTCTGTCTGGCTGTGTCCTGTCAGTGGGACAGAACACACCACAGAGGATGGTGATGTTGCCTGGGACATAGTCCTGTTCACATAATCTTGCTTTCCAGACAATATCTGATTGTTGCTTGATTAGTCTGTGGGAAATATGCAACAGGTCACTATTACATTTTGTACAGGGAAGTGTTAATATCACTTTATTTCTTACATATTTTAAAATAAACAAAACATCATTGTTTTTCAGTTGAAAGCAATTGAAGTGAACAATAATTGAAATACCAGAGCGCACATTTAACTATTACACAATTCAGTGACTGTAGTAAACAGCCAATTCATGTTCAGTTCAGTGAACACACCACCTTGCAGGCAGCCAAGCTGTTGGAAATGACATTGAGAAAAAACCTACACACATACACAGTTTTACTGGCCCTCACCACGACCTCCAAAACACTGGCCATCTCCAAACTCTGTTCAGAGAGCTTCCTAACTTGAGCTGGATAGTTACTCACACAATCTCTCACAATAGACTGGTTAGAGACATACCTGAACAACAGGGAGATGTGTGTGGGGCAGACTGGTCAATGGACTAGCCAATGGCGCTCGTCCAGATGCAGTTCAACATTTGTAACAATGACCTGTAGACAACCATGTCTTGCAAGTATACCCCTTCTGGTGTGTCACCCAAACTCTGTAATTCTGTACGTTGGACCCAATCCTGAATGAAGGTGAGATAAAGGTGATGGACTCCTGCAGCACATGGCATCTTACATTGAATCCCTCATAAACCATATACAGTGTATGTTATTTCCACAATGTCAGTATCCAAACATAACTGTGCAGCTCCATTAATGGCTGGCATCATCCCAGCCCAACATCCTTGTGTGTGACTTAGGCTGGAAATCTCTGTGTAAATGTTTGCAGCATTGTTCTAACCATTAACAGCAAAGTCTTTTTACTGAAGGTCTGACATCCTTTTGTAATACGAACTTTTAGATTGTCCAATAAGCACAAAATCCCCCCTTTATTCAGTTCATTTTTATAACAATATGATGAAAACAGTGCACAACTCACAGTATGGAACATTAAAATGATGGGTCACAGTTCCAGACCCAAGACTCAAGTTATTATTACGTGCAAGGACTTTGAAAAAAAGAACACAGAACAGTACAGCACAGAACAGGCCCTTCAGCCCACAATGTTGTGCAGACCAATGATCCTATTGTATGCATCCTCAAATTTCTGAGACCATATCCATGTCACCAATGACCTTGCTTCCACAACTACTGCTGGCAACGCATTCCATGCTCTCACAACTCTCTGTGTAAAGAACCCACCTCTAACATCCCCTCTATACTTTCCTCCAACCAGTTTAAAACTATGACACCTCGCGTTAGTCATTTCTGCCCTGGAAAATAGTCTCTGGTTTTCAACTCTTTTTATCCCTATCATTATCTTGTATACCTCAATTAGCTCCCCTTTTCTCCTCCTTTCCTCCAATGAAAGAAGTCCGAGCTCAGTCAACCTCTCCTCATAAGATAAACCCTCCAGTCCAGGAAGCATCCTAGTAAACCTCCTCTGAAACCTCTCCAAAGCATCCACATCTTTCCTATAATAGGGCGACCAGAACTGGATGCAGTATTCTAAGTGCGGTCTAACCAAAGTTTTATAGAGCTGCAATAAGATCTCACAACTCTTAAACTCAATCTCCCTGTTAATGAAAACCAAAACACCATATGCTTTCTTAACAACCCTGTCTACTTGGGTGGCCATTTTAAGGGATCCCTCTACCTGCCTACCAAGATCTCTCTGTTGCTCCACTCTGCCAAGAATCCTATCCTTAGTCCTGTGCACAGCTTTCAAATTCGACCTTCCAAAATGAATCACCTCGCATTTATCCAGGCTGAACTCCATCTTCCACCTCTCAGCCCATTCCTGCATCCTGTCCATGTCCCGCTGCAGCCTACAACAGCCCTCTATACTGTCAATGACACCTCCAACCTTTGTGTCGTCTGCAAACTTGCTAAACCATCCTTCAATCCCTCATCCAAGATATTCATAAAAATTACAAACAGTGGAGGCCCAAGGACAGAGCGCTGTGAAACACCACTCACCATTGACTTCCAGGCAGAATATTTTCCTTCTACTACCACTCGCTGTCTTCTGTAGGCCAGCCAATTCTGTATTCAGACAGCTATGTTCCCCTGAATCCCATTCTTCCTGACCTTCGGAATGAGCCTACCATGGGGAAACTTATCAAATTACTTGCTGAAGTCCACATACACCACATCCACAACTCGACCCTCATCATGACCTGCCCCTCACAAAGCCATGTTGACTGCATTTAATCAAGCCATACATTTCCAGATGGTCATAAATCCTATCCCTCAGAATCCTTTCTAACACCTTGCAGACGGTAGACGTGAGACTTACTGGACTGTAATTGCATGGGAATTCCCTATTTTCTTTCTTGAAGAGAGGAATTACATTTGCCTCTCTCCCGTCCTCAGGAACGACTCCAGTGGAGACTGAGGATGCAAAGATCTTCGCAAGTGTCGAAGCTATCACATTTCTCATTTTCCAAAGCAGCTGAGGACAAATCTGATCCGGACCCGGCGACTTGTCAATCTTAATGTTGCTCTTCAGAAGGTCTGTATTGACTTGTTGGCCCAAAGGGCCTGTTTCCTCACTGTAAGCTAAAATGTGCTTTAAAAAGCAGTGTGTGTGTGTCATCATTTTGATTCAAACCTCGACCCTCAAAGCCTCATTTGAAGACACTTCCAAGATATTGTCCATCCTTTCAGCAATAACTGGCTTGTTAATTAATAAAGCAACACCACATCCTCTTTAACACCCTGCCCTTTCCTGCCTATAGTTCCAGTGCAACAGAGTGTTGATTTGTTATCCCTGACCTCCCTCAAATGCGCCTCTGTGACGGTAAAAATGTCACACCTCCACATGTCAACTCATTTCCTTATCGCATCTTTCAGCCTGTCTGAAAATACTCCCAGTTGTTCCCAGAGGATAGTGGGTGAACATTTTGGTGATGGTGACCACAATTCTGTGACTTTCACCTTGGTTATGGAGAGAGATAGGTGCGCACAACAAGGTAGATGTTACAATTGGGGGAAGGGAAATTACGATGCTGTAAGACAGGATTTGAGGAGCATACGTTGGGAGCATAGGCTGTCAGGGAAGGATGTGGTGGAAATGTGGAACTTTTTCAAGGAGCAGATACGACGTGTCCTTGATATGTATGTACCGATCAGGCAGGAAAGAAATGGTCGTGTGAGGGAGCCTTGGTTGACGAGGGAGGTTGAATGTATAGTAAAGAGGAAGAAGGAGGCTTACATAAGGTTGAGGAAACGGGGTTCAAACAGAGCAGTGG
>NW_027311262.1:0-32037 GCF_047496795.1 Chiloscyllium punctatum | reverse complement strand
ACACTCACACTCACTCACACACACTCACTCACACTCACACTCATACTCACTCACACCACACTCACACTCACACTCACACTCACACACTCACTCACACTCACACTCACACTCACTCACACACTCACCACCTCACACCTCACACACTCACACACACACTCACACTCACACATGCTCACTCACACACACTCACACACTCACTCACACTCACACACTCATACACTCACACACTCACACTCACACTCACTCACACTCACTCACACTCACTCACACTCACACTCACACTCACTCACACACACTCACACTCACTCACTCACACTCACACTCACTCACTCACACTCACTCACTCACACTCACTCACACTCACACACTCACACTCACTCACACACCACACTCCACACTCACACACACACACTCACTCACTCACACACACTCACTCACACACTCACACACACTCTCACACTCACACACACTCACACTCACACACTCACTCACACACTCACACACACTCTCACTCACACACACTCACACACACTCTCACACACACACACACACACACACACACTCTCACTCACACACACACACACACACTCACTCACACACTCACACACACTCTCACTCACACACACTCACACACACTCACTCACACACTCACACACACTCACACACACTCACTCACACACTCACACACACTCACTCACACACTCACACACACACACACACACTCACACACACTCTCACACTCTCATACGCACACTTCACACACACTCACACACACGTACACACACACACTCACTCACACACACTCACTCACACACTTACTCACACACACTCACACACACTCACTCACACACACACTCACACACTCACACTCACACACTCACACACACTAACTAACACACTCACTCACACACACACACTCTCACACTCTCATACGCACACTTCACACACACTCACACACACGTACACACACACTCACACACACACAAACACTCACTCACACTCACAACCACACACGCACACACACTCACACACTCATTCAGACACACTCACTCACACACTCTCACTCACACCCACACACAAACTCACATACTCACTCACATACACACACTCACACCCACACACGCTCACACACTTTCTCACACTCACACACACTCACAAATTCAAATACACTCACTCACACTCATATACACACACACTCACACACACACTCTCACACACACACTCACACACACTCTCACACACACACTCACACACACTCGCACACGCACACTCATACACACGCACACACTCACTCACACACATGCATACACTCACTCACACACACTCACTCACACCCACACACTCACTGACACTCACTCACATCCACACATTCACACTCAATCTCACACACATTCTCACACGCACACACTCACACTTTCATACACATTCACATACACACACACGCACTCACACATACACTAACACACACACACTCACACACACTCTCACACACACACTCTCACTCATACACACTCACACACACACACTCCCACACACTCACACTCCCACACACACTCACTCACTCACACACACTCATACACACACACTCACTCTCATACGCACACACTCACACACACTCACATGCTCTCATACACACGTTACTCACACACACACACTCATACACACACAAAGACTCTCACACACACACTCACACATACTCACACACACTCACTCACTCACACACACACTCCCCACACTCACTCTCCCCACACACACCCACCCCATGCACACACACGTACACTCACACACACACACTCTCTCATGTGTGCACACATACACACAGTCACACACTCACACACACACTCTCTTGTGTGCGCACACATACACACTCTCACACACACACACACACTCTCTCTCGTGTGCGCACACATACACACGGTCTCACACACAAACACACACACTCTCTTGTGTGTGCACACATACACACGGTCACACACACACATTCTCTTGTGTGCGCGCACACACACACACACACACACACACACTCTCTCTCGTGTGCGCACACACACTCTCACACACACACACACACTCTCACACACTCTACAGCAAGGTCTGGACAATATCCAGGCTTGGGCTGACGAGGGGCTACATCAGTTCGAGACAAAGACCAGCTTCAAAAACAGCGAATCGAACCATCGCCCCCTTGATGTTCAATGGTGTTACCGTCACTGAATCCCCCCTCCCCCCCCCACTATCAACATCCTGGGGGTTCCCATTGAGAGAGAATCTAACCATCGCCCCCTTGATGTTCAATGGTGTTACCGTCACTGAATCCCCCCTCCCCCCCACTATCAACATCCTGGGGGTCCCATTGAGAGAGAATCTAACCATCGCCCCCTTGATGTTCAATGGTGTTACCGTCACTGAATCCCCCCCTCCCCCCACTATCAACATCCTGGGGGTTCCCATTGAGAGAGAATCTAACCATCGCCCCCTTGATGTTCAATGGTGTTACCGTCACTGAATCCCCCCCTCCCCCCCACTATCAACATCCTGGGGGTTCCCATTGAGAGAGAATCTAACCATCGCCCCCTTGATGTTCAATGGCGTTACCATCACTGAATCCCCCCCTCCCCCCACTATCAACATCCTGGGGGTTCCCATTGAGAGAGAATCTAACCATCGCCCCCTTGATGTTCAATGGTGTTACCGTCACTGAATCCCCCCTCACCCCCCCCCCCCACTATCAACATCCTGGGGGTTCCCATTGAGAGAGAATCTAACCATCGCCCCCTTGATGTTCAATGGTGTTACCGTCACTGAATCCCCCCCTCCCCCCACTATCAACATCCTGGGGGTTCCCATTGAGAGAGAATCTAACCATCACCCCCTTGATGTTCAATGGTGTTACCGTCACTGAATCCCCCCTCCCCCCCCACTATCAACATCCTGGGGGTTCCCATTGAGAGAGAATCTAACCATCGCCCCCTTGATGTTCAATGGTGTTACCGTCACTGAATCCCCCCCCTCCCCCCACTATCAACATCCTGGGGGTTCCATTGAGAGAGAATCTAACCATCGCCCCCTTGATGTTTAATGGTGTTACCGTCACTGAATCCCCCCTCCCCCCCCCACTATCAACATCCTGGGGGTTCCCATTGAGAGAGAATCTAACCATCGCCCCCTTGATGTTCAATGGTGTTACTGTCACTGAATCCCCCCCTCCCCCCCACTATCAACATCCTGGGGGTTCCCATTGAGAGAGAATCTAACCATCACCCCCTTGATGTTCAATGGTGTTACCGTCACTGAATCCCCCCCCTCCCCCCACTATCAACATCCTGGGGGTTCCCATTGAGAGAGAATCTAACCATCGCCCCCTTGATGTTCAATGGTGTTACCGTCACTGAATCCCCCCCCTCCCCCCCCACTATCAACATCCTGGGGGTTCCCATTGAGAGAGAATCTAACCATCGCCCCCTTGATGTTCAATGGTGTTACCGTCACTGAATCCCCCCCTCCCCCCCACTATCAACATCCTGGGGGTTCCCATTGAGAGAGAATCTAACCATCGCCCCCTTGATGTTCAATGGTGTTACCGTCACTGAATCCCCCCCCTCCCCCCCCACTATCAACATCCTGGGGGTTCCCATTGAGAGAGAATCTAACCATCGCCCCCTTGATGTTCAATGGTGTTACCGTCACTGAATCCCCCCTCCCCCCCACTATCGCCCCCCCTTCCCCCCCCCCCCGGGGCCCGGCCCTCGGTCTGACTCTCTCTCTCTCTCTCTCTCTCTGTCTCTCCCCCAGGGAATGCCACCCAGACCCCTCAGTGGTGTATTGGAGAGTTGTTTGTCAGTCCGTGCAGTGGGGTGGAGTATGCCGTCTACAGGGGCCAGTCTCAGCGTCCCCAGCTCGTGATGAAGGGCAGACTCCACCAGGGGTATGGGATCTCTCTGCAGAGGGGTGCCACCCTGGTGATCGGGAGGGTGGAGGTCTACCACGCGGGCACCTACATCTGCAGGATGGGCAACACCGTCTACAAGGTGAAGCTGCAGGTCCACGCACCAGGTAAGGGAGAAGGGGGCTGGGCTCGGGACCCCCCTCACCCCCCTCACCCCCCTCACCCACCCTCACCCACCCTCACCCCCTCACCCCCCTCACTACCTCACCCCCCCTCACCCCCCTCACACCCCTCACCCCCCTCACTACCTCACCCCCCTCACCCCCCTCACCCCCCTCACTACCCCTCACCCCCCTCACCCCCCCTCACCCCCCTCACCCCCCCTCACCCACCCTCACCCCCTCACCCCCCTCACCCTCCTCACCCCCCCTCACCCCCCTCACCCACCCTCACCCACCCTCACCCCCCTCACCCCCCCTCACCCCCCCTCACCCCCCTCACCCACCCTCACCCCCTCACCCCCCTCACCCCCCTCACCCCCCTCACTACCTCACCCCCTCACCCCCCTCACCCCCCCTCACCCCCCCACCCCCCTCACCCCCCCTCACCACCCTCACCCCCCTCACCCCCCCTCACCCCCCCTCACCCCCTCACCCCCCTCACCCCCCCTCACCCCCCCTCACCCCCCTCACTACCTCACCCCCCTCACTACCTCACCCCCCTCACCCCCCTCACCCCCTCACCCCCCCTCACCCCCCCTCACCCCCCTCACCCCCCTCACCTCCCTCACCCCGCTCACCCCCCCTCACCCCCCCTCACCCCCCCTCACCCCCTCACCCCCTCACCCCCCCTCACCCCCCTCACCCCGCTCACCCCCCTCACCCCCCTCACCCCCCCTCACCCCCCCACCCCCCTCACCCCCCCTCACCACCCTCACCCCCCTCACCCCCCCTCACCCCCCCTCACCCCCTCACCCCCCTCACCCCCCCTCACCCACCCTCACCCACCCTCACCCACCCTCACCCCCCTCACCCCCCCTCACCCCCCCTCACCCCCCTCACCCACCCTCACCCCCTCACCCCCCTCACCCCCCTCACCCCCCTCACTACCTCACCCCCTCACCCCCCTCACCCCCCCTCACCCCCCCACCCCCCTCACCCCCCCTCACCACCCTCACCACCCTCACCCCCCTCACCCCCCCTCACCCCCCCTCACCCCCTCACCCCCCTCACCCCCCCTCACCCCCCCTCACCCCCCTCACTACCTCACCCCCCTCACTACCTCACCCCCCTCACCCCCCTCACCCCCTCACCCCCCCTCACCCCCCCTCACCCCCCTCACCCCCCTCACCTCCCTCACCCCGCTCACCCCCCCTCACCCCCCCTCACCCCCCCTCACCCCCTCACCCCCTCACCCCCCCTCACCCCGCTCACCCCGCTCACCCCCCTCACCCCCCTCACTACCTCACCCCCCTCACCCCCCTCACCCCCCCTCACCCCCCTCACCCCCCCTCACCCCCTCACCCCCTCACCCTCCTCACCCCCCCTCACCCCCTCACCCCCTCACCCTCCTCACCCCCATCACCCCCTCACCCCCCCTCACCCCCCTCACCCCCTCACCCTCCTCACCCCCCCTCACCCCCCTCACCCCCCTCACCCCCCTCACCCCCTCACCCTCCTCCACCCCCCCTCACCCCCCTCACCCCCCTCACCCCCCTCACCCCCCTCACCCCCCACACCCCCCTCACTACCTCACCCCCCTCACCCCCCTCACTACCTCACCCCCCTCACCCCCCTCACCCCCTCACTACCTCACCCCCCTCACCCCCCTCACTACCTCACCCCCCTCACTACCTCACCCCCCTCACCCCCCTCACTACCTCACCCCCTCACCCTCCTCACTACCTCACCCCCCTCATCCCCCTCACCCCCCTCACCCCCTCACCCCCTCACCCCCTCACCCCCCTCACTACCTCACCCCCCTCACTACCCCTCACTACCCCGAACCCCCCTCACCCCCCTCACCCCCTCACCCCCCTCACTACCTCACCCCCCTCACCCCCTCACCCGCCTCACTACCTCACCCCCCTCACCCCCCTCACCCCCTCACCCCCTCACCCCCCTCACCCCCCTCACCCCCTCACCCCCCTCACCCCCCTCACCCCCCTCACACACCCTCACACCCTCACACCCTCACCCCCCTCACCCCCCTCACCCCCCTCACACACCCTCACACCCTCACACCCTCACCCCCCTCACCCCCCTCACACACCCTCACCCCCCTCACACCCTCACCTCCCTCACCCCCCTCACCCCCCTCTCCCCCTCACCCCCTCACACACCCTCACCCCCCTCACCCCCTCACCCCCCTCACCCCCCTCACACACCCTCACACCCTCACCCCCCTCACCCCCCTCACCCCCTCACCCTCCTCACACACCCTCACCCCCCTCACCCCCTCACCCCCCTCACCCCCCTCACACACCCTCACACCCTCACACCCTCACCCCCCTCACCCCCCTCACACACCCTCACACCCTCACACCCTCACCCCCCTCACCCCCCTCACCCCCCTCACACACCCTCACACCCTCACACCCTCACCCCCCTCACACACCCTCACCCCCCTCACTACCTCACCCCCCTCACCCCCCTCACTACCTCACCCCCCTCACCCCCCTCACACACCCTCACTACCTCACCCCCCTCACCCCCCTCACCCTCCTCACCCCCCTCACTACCTTACCCCCCTCACCCCCCTCACCCCCCTCACCCTCCTCACCCCCCTCACTACCTCACCCCCCTCACCCCACTCACCCCCCTCACTACCTCACCCCCCTCACCCCCCTCACCCCCCTCACTCCCTCACCCTCCCTCACCCCCTCACCCCCCTCACCCCCCTCACTACCTCACCCCCTCACCCCCCTCACCCCCCTCACTACCTCACCCCCCTCACCCCCCTCACACACCCTCACTACCTCACCCCCCTCAACCCCCTCACCCTCCTCACCCCCCTCACTACCTTACCCCCCTCACCCCCTCACCCCCCTCACCCCCCTCACCCTCCTCACCCCCCTCACTACTTTACCCCCCTCACCCCCCTCACCCCCCTCACCCTCCTCACCCCCCTCACTACTTTACCCCCCTCACCCCCCTCACTACCTCACCCCCCTCACTACCTCACCCCCTCACCCCTCTCACCCCCCTCACTACCTCACCCCCTCACCCCCCTCACCCCCCTCACTACCTCACCCCCCTCACCCCCCTCACCCCCCTCACCCCCCTCACTACCTCACCCCCCTCACCCCCCTCACTACCTCACCCCCCTCACCCCCCTCACCCCCCTCACTACCTCACCCCCCTCACCCCCCTCACCCCCCCTCACCCCCCTCACCCCCCTCACTCCCCTCACTACCTCACCCCCCTCACCCCCCTCACTACCTCACCCCCCTCACCCCCATCACTACCTCACCCCCCTCACTACCTCACCCCCCTCACCCCCCTCACCCCCCCTCACCCCCCTCACCCCCTCACCCCCCTCACCCCCCTCACCCCCCTCACTACCT
Source organism: Chiloscyllium punctatum (assembly GCF_047496795.1). Classification (NCBI taxonomy): domain Eukaryota; kingdom Metazoa; phylum Chordata; class Chondrichthyes; order Orectolobiformes; family Hemiscylliidae; genus Chiloscyllium; species Chiloscyllium punctatum. The sequence goes on along the minus strand of NW_027311262.1, from coordinate 24,589 downwards.
CACCCCCCTCACCCCCCTCACCCCCCTCACCCCCCTCACTACCTCACCCCCCTCACCCCCCTCACTACCTCACCCCCCTCACCCCCCTCACCCCCCTCACTCCCTCACCCTCCCTCACCCCCTCACCCACCTCACCCCCCTCACTACCTCACCCCCTCACCCCCCTCACCCTCCCTCACTCCGTCACCCCCTCACCCCCCTCACCCCCCTCACCCACCCTCACCCCCCTCACTACCTCACCCCCTCACCCCCCTCACCCCCTCACCCCCCTCACTCCCTCACCCCCCTCAACCCCTCATTCCCTCACTCACTCACTACCTCACCCCCTCACCCCCTTACTCCGTCACCCTCACTCCCTCACCCCCCTCACTCCGTCACCCTCACTAACTTACCCCCTCACTCCCTCACCCCTCCACCCTCTACCTCACCCCCTCACCCCCCTCACTCCCTCACTCACTCACTACCGCACCCCATCACCCTCTCACCCCCTCACTCCATCACCCTCACTCCCTCACCCCTTCACTCTGTCACCCTCAACCCCTCACTCCATCACCATCACTCACTCACCCCCTCATTCCCTCACCCCATCACTCCCTAACCCCCTCCCTCATTCACTCCCTCACCCCTCACCCCCTCACTCCCTCACCCCCTACACCCCCTCCCTATCCCTGTAACCCACCTACACCCCCTCCCTATCCCTGTAACCCCCCTACACCCCCTCCCTGTCTCTGTAACCCCCTACACCCCCTCCCTATCTCTGTAACCCCCCTACACCCCCTCCCTATCTCTGTAACCCCCTACACCCCCTCCCTATCTCTGTAACCCCCTACACCCTCTCCCTATCCCTGTAACCCCCCTACACCCCCTCCCTGTCTCTGTAACCCTCCTACACCCCCTCCCTGTCTCTGTAACCCCCCTACACCCCCTCCCTATCCCTGTAACCCCCTACACCCCCTCCCCATCTCTGTAACCCCCCTACACCCCCTCCCTATCTCTGTAACCCCGCTACACCCCCTCCCCATCTCTGTAACCCCCCTACACCCCCTCCCTATCTCTGTAACCCCCTACACCCCCTCCCCATCTCTGTAACCCCCCTACACCCCCTCCCTGTCTCTGTAACCCCCTACACCCCCTCCCTATCTCTGTAACCCCCTACACACCCTCCCCATCCCTGTAACTCCCCTACACCCCCTCCCTGTCTCTGTAACCCCCCCACACCCCCTCCCTATCTCTGTAACCCCCTACACCCCCTCCCTATCTCTGTAACCCCCTACACCCCCTCCCCATCCCTGTAACCCCCTACACCCCCTCCCTATCTCTGTAACCCCCTACACCCCCTCCCTGTCTCTGTAACCCCCTACACCCCCTCCCTCCCTATCTCTGTAACCCCCTACACCCCCTCCCTATCTCTGTAACCCCCCACACACCCTCCCTATCTCTGTAACCCCCAAAACCCCCTCCCTATCTCTGTAACCCCCCTCCAACCCCTCCCTATCCCTGTAACCCCCTACACCCCCTCCCTATCTCTGTAACCCCCCGACACCCTCTCCCTATCTCTGTAACCCCCCCACACCCCCTCCCTATCTCTGTAACCCCCTACACTCCCTCCCTATCCCTGTAACCCCCTACACCCCCTCCCTCCGTATCTCTGTAACCCCCTACACCCCCTCCCTATCTCTGTAACCCCCTACACCCCCTCCCTATCTCTGTAACCCCCCTACACTCCCTCCCTATCCCTGTAACCCCCTACACCCCCTCCCTCCGTATCTCTGTAACCCCCTACACCCCCTCCCTATCCCTGTAACCCCCTACACTCCCTCCCTATCCCTGTAACCCCCTACACCCCCTCCCTATCTCTGTAACCCCCCCACACCCCCTCCCTATCTCTGTAACCCCCCTACACCCCCTCCCTATCCCTGTAACCCTCCTACACCCCCTCCCTGTCTCTGTAACCCCTCTACACCCCCTCCCTATCTCTGTAACCCCCCTACACCCCCTCCCTATCCCTGTAACCCCCTACACCCCCTCCCTATCACTGTAACCCCCCTACACCCCCTCCCTGTCTCTGTAACCCCCCTACACCCCCTCCCTATCCCTCTAACCCCCTACACCCCCTCCCTGTCTCTGTAACCCCCCTACACCCCCTCCCTGTCTCTGTAACCCCCTCCCCCCCCCTCCCTATCTCTGTAACCCCCTACACCCCCTCCCTATCCCTGTAACCCTCCTACACCCCCTCCCTATCCCTGTAAGCCCCTCCGGCCCCTGACCCAGTGGGTGGGTCACCCTGTGCCCATCTCCCTGAACCCCTGGGGCCGACCCAGTGCTGACTCTCTCTCTCGTTGTGTGTCCCTGACCACAGGTATCCTGCGCTCGTTGTCCGGAATATGGATCATTCTGGTCACAGTGTTCATCTCTCTCACTCTCTACATCCTCATCGTCGGCCTGATGGTCTCCTTTCATCGCAGTTAAGTGTGGCTGCCTTCCTGGGATCCTCCTGTGCCACGGGTCAGAATACCTCCCTCTGGAACACAGGAATACGAGAGTTTTATCCAGATTGTTGGGGGGGAGACACTGAGGGACATGGGGAGAGTGTGGGAGACTGGGAGATGGATAGATTTATGGGGGGAGACACTGAGGGACACGGGGAGAGTGTGGGAGACTGGGAGATGGATAGATTTATAGGAGGGAGACACTGAGGGACACGGGGAGAGTGTGGGAGACTGGGAGATGGATAGATTGTTGGGGGGAGACACTGAGGGACATGGGGAGAGTGTGGGAGACTGGGAGATGGATAGATTGTTGGGGGGAGACACTGAGGGACATGGGGAGAGTGTGGGAGACTGGGAGATGGATAGATTTATGGGAGGGAGACACTGAGGGACATGGGGAGAGTGTGGGAGACTGGGAGATGGATAGATTGTTGGGGGGAGACACTGAGGGACACGGGGAGAGTGTGGGAGACTGGGAGATGGATAGATTTATGGGGGGGGAGACACTGAGGGACAGGGGGAGAGTGTGGGAGACTGGGAGATGGATAGATTTATGGGGGGGGAGACACTGAGGGACATGGCGAGAGTGTGGGAGACTGGGAGATGGATAGATTGTTGGGGGGAGACACTGAGGGACATGGGGAGAGTGTGGGAGACTGGGAGATGGATAGATTTATGGGAGGGAGATACTGAGGGACATGGGGAGAGTGTGGGAGACTGGGAGATGGATAGATTGTTGGGGGGAGACACTGAGGGACACGGGGAGAGTGTGGGAGACTGGGAGATGGATAGATTGATGGGGGGGAGACACTGAGGGACATGGGGAGAGTGTGGGAGACTGGGAGATGGATAGATTTTTGGGAGGGAGACACTAAGGGACACGGGGAGAGTGTGGGAGACTGGGAGATGGATAGATTTTTGGGAGGGAGACACTAAGGGACACGGGGAGAGTGTGGGAGACTGGGAGATGGATAGATTTATGGGGGGAGACACTGAGGGACATGGGGAGAGTGTGGGAACTGGGAGATGGATAGATTTATGGGGGGGAGACACTGAGGGACATGGGGAGAGTGTGGGAGACTGGGAGATGGATAGATTGTTGGGGGGAGACACTGAGGGACATGGGGAGAGTGTGGGAGACTGGGAGATGGATAGATTTATGGGAGGGAGACACTGAGGGACACGGGGAGAGTGTGGGAGACTGGGAGATGGATAGATTTATGGGAGGGAGATACTGAGGGACATGGGGAGAGTGTGGGAGACTGGGAGATGGATAGATTGTTGGGGGGAGACACTGAGGGACACGGGGAGAGTGTGGGAGACTGGGAGATGGATAGATTGATGGGGGGGAGACACTGAGGGACATGGGGAGAGTGTGGGAGACTGGGAGATGGATAGATTTTTGGGAGGGAGACACTAAGGGACACGGGGAGAGTGTGGGAGACTGGGAGATGGATAGATTTTTGGGAGGGAGACACTAAGGGACACGGGGAGAGTGTGGGAGACTGGGAGATGGATAGATTTATGGGGGGAGACACTGAGGGACATGGGGAGAGTGTGGGAACTGGGAGATGGATAGATTTATGGGAGGGAGACACTAAGGGACACGGGGAGAGTGTGGGAGACTGGGAGATGGATAGATTTATGGGGGGAGACACTGAGGGACATGGGGAGAGTGTGGGAGACTGGGAGATGGATAGATTTATGGGGGGAGACTCTGAGGGACACGGGGAGAGTGTGGGAGACTGGGAGATGGATAGATTTATGGGGGGGAGACACTGAGGGACACGGGGAGAGTGTGGGAGACTGGGAGATGGATAGATTTATGGGAGGGAGACACTGAGGGACACGGGGAGAGTGTGGGAGACTGGGAGATGGATAGATTTATGGGAGGGAGACACTGAGGGACACGGGGAGAGTGTGGGAGACTGGGAGATGGATAGATTTATGGGGGGGAGACACTGAGGGACAGGGGGAGAGTGTGGGAGACTGGGAGATGGATAGATTTATGGAAGGGAAACACTGAGGGACACGGGGAGAGTGTGGGAGACTGGGAGATGGTTAGATTTATCGGGGGGGGGGAGACACTGAGGGACACGGGGAGAGTGTGGGAGACTGGGAGATGGATAGATTGATGGGGGGGAGACACTGAGGGACATGGGGAGAGTGTGGGAGACTGGGAAATGGATAGATTGTTGGGGGGGAGACATTGAGGGACACGGGGAGAGAGTGGGAGACTGGGAGATGGATAGATTGTTGGGGGGAGACACTGAGGGACACGGGGAGAGTGTGGGAGACTGGGAGATGGATAGATTGTTGGGGGGAGACACTGAGGGACACGGGGAGAGTGTGGGAGATTGGGAGATGGATAGATTTATGGGAGGGAGACACTGAGGGACATGGGGAGAGTGTGGGAGACTGGGAGATGGATAGATTTATGGGGGGGAGACACTGAGGGACACGGGGAGAGTGTGGGAGACTGGGAGATGGATAGATTTATGGGAGGGAGACACTGAGGGACATGGGGAGAGTGTGGGAGACTGGGAGATGGATAGATTTATGGGAGGGAGATACTGAGGGACATGGGGAGAGTGTGGGAGACTGGGAGATGGATAGATTGTTGGGGGGAGACACTGAGGGACACGGGGAGAGTGTGGGAGACTGGGAGATGGATAGATTGATGGGGGGGAGACACTGAGGGACATGGGGAGAGTGTGGGAGACTGGGAGATGGATAGATTTTTGGGAGGGAGACACTAAGGGACACGGGGAGAGTGTGGGAGACTGGGAGATGGATAGATTTTTGGGAGGGAGACACTAAGGGACACGGGGAGAGTGTGGGAGACTGGGAGATGGATAGATTTATGGGGGGAGACACTGAGGGACATGGGGAGAGTGTGGGAACTGGGAGATGGATAGATTTATGGGAGGGAGACACTAAGGGACACGGGGAGAGTGTGGGAGACTGGGAGATGGATAGATTTATGGGGGGAGACACTGAGGGACATGGGGAGAGTGTGGGAGACTGGGAGATGGATAGATTTATGGGGGGAGACTCTGAGGGACACGGGGAGAGTGTGGGAGACTGGGAGATGGATAGATTTATGGGGGGGAGACACTGAGGGACACGGGGAGAGTGTGGGAGACTGGGAGATGGATAGATTTATGGGAGGGAGACACTGAGGGACACGGGGAGAGTGTGGGAGACTGGGAGATGGATAGATTTATGGGAGGGAGACACTGAGGGACACGGGGAGAGTGTGGGAGACTGGGAGATGGATAGATTTATGGGGGGGAGACACTGAGGGACAGGGGGAGAGTGTGGGAGACTGGGAGATGGATAGATTTATGGAAGGGAAACACTGAGGGACACGGGGAGAGTGTGGGAGACTGGGAGATGGTTAGATTTATCGGGGGGGGGGAGACACTGAGGGACACGGGGAGAGTGTGGGAGACTGGGAGATGGATAGATTGATGGGGGGGAGACACTGAGGGACATGGGGAGAGTGTGGGAGACTGGGAAATGGATAGATTGTTGGGGGGGAGACATTGAGGGACACGGGGAGAGAGTGGGAGACTGGGAGATGGATAGATTGTTGGGGGGAGACACTGAGGGACACGGGGAGAGTGTGGGAGACTGGGAGATGGATAGATTGTTGGGGGGAGACACTGAGGGACACGGGGAGAGTGTGGGAGATTGGGAGATGGATAGATTTATGGGAGGGAGACACTGAGGGACATGGGGAGAGTGTGGGAGACTGGGAGATGGATAGATTTATGGGGGGGAGACACTGAGGGACACGGGGAGAGTGTGGGAGACTGGGAGATGGATAGATTTATGGGAGGGAGACACTGAGGGACATGGGGAGAGTGTGGGAGACTGGGAGATGGATAGATTTATGGGAGGGAGACACTGAGGGACATGGGGAGAGTGTGGGAGACTGGGAGATGGATAGATTGTTGGGGGGAGACACTGAGGGACACGGGGAGAGTGTGGGAGACTGGGAGATGGATAGATTGATGGGGGGGAGACACTGAGGGACACGGGGAGAGTGTGGGAGACTGGGAAATGGATAGATTGTTGGGGGGGAGACACTGATGGACACGGGGAGAGTGTGGGAGACTGGGAGATGGATAGATTGTTGGGGGGAGACACTGAGGGACACGGGGAGAGTGTGGGAGACTGGGAGATGGATAGATTGTTGGGGGGAGACACTGAGGGACACGGGGAGAGTGTGGGAGATTGGGAGATGGATAGATTTATGGGAGGGAGACACTGAGGGACATGGGGAGAGTGTGGGAGACTGGGAGATGGATAGATTTATGGGAGGGAGACACTGAGGGACATGGGGAGAGTGTGGGAGACTGGGAGATGGATAGATTTATGGGGGGGAGACACTGAGGGACACGGGGAGAGTGTGGGAGACTGGGAGATGGATAGATTTATGGGGGGTGACACTGAGGGACACGGGGAGAGTGTGGGAGACTGGGAGATGGATAGGTTTATGGGGGGGAGACACTGAGGGACATGGGGAGAGTGCGGGAGACTGGGGGATGGATAGATTTATGGGGGGGAGACACTGAGGGACACGGGGAGAGTGTGGGAGACTGGGAGATGGATAGATTTATGGGGGGGAGACACTGAGGGACACGGGGAGTGTGCGGGAGTCTGGGAGATGGATAGATTGTTGGGGGGGAGACACTGAGGGACACGGGGAGTGTGCGGGAGTCTGGGAGCTGAGGTGGACATTCGGACATGGTTCCATGTCCAGTTGAGCACGTGATTTGGTGCGGTTGACCCCTGACCTCTCCGTGCTGCCATGTTGTGTACTGAAGGGTTGGGAAATCTCTGGGATGTCCTGGCAACAGGGCCCGAGCTGGGAGAGGGGGTGCCCTCAGGCCTGAGGCCTCAGGCTGGTGGGGGGAACAGTCAGGGGCCATGTTTTAACCCCAAGCTCCCTCTCCGTCTGTTCCAGAACAAAAACACAGGACCCACACAGAGAGGATTTCCCGGATCATGGGGTAATGCCCAGGAGCCAACCTCAACGTTACCAACTCAGGCCAGATTGACCCTCTCCATCACCCTCCCTCACACATTCACTCTCTCCATCACCCTCCCTCTCTCACATTCACTCTCTCCATCTCCCTCTCTCACACATTCACTCTCTCCATCACCCTCCCTCTCACATTCACTCTCTCCATCTCCCTCCCTCTCTCACATTCACTCTCTCCATCACCCTCCCTCACACATTCACTCTCTCCATCACCCTCCCTCTCACATTCACTCTCTCCATCACCCTCCCTCTCTCACATTCACTCTCTCCATCACCCTCCCTCACACATTCACTCTCTCCATCACCCTCCCTCTCACATTCACTCTCTCCATCACCCTCCCTCTCTCACATTCACTCTCTCCATCACCCTCCCTCACACATTCACTCTCTCCATCACCCTCCCTCACACAATCACTCTCTCCATCTCCCTCTCTCACACATTCACTCTCTCCATCTCCCTCCCTCACACATTCACTCTCTCCATCACCCTCCCTCACACATTCACTCTCTCCATCTCCCTCCCGCACACATTCACTCTCTCCCTCTCTCTCTCTCTCACATTCGCTCTCTCCATCACCCTCCCTCACACATTCACTCTCTCCATCACCCTCCCTCACACAATCACTCTCTCCATCTCCCTCTCTCACACATTCACTCTCTCCATCACCCTCCCTCACACATTCACTCTCTCCATCACCCTCCCTCACACATTCACTCTCTCCATCTCCCTCCCTCTCACATTCACTCTCTCCATCTCCCTCTCTCTCACATTCACTCTCTCCATCTCCCTCCCTCACACATTCACTCTCTCCATCTACCTCCCTCACACATTCACTCTCTCCATCTCCCTCCCTCACACATTCACTCTCTCCATCTCCCTCTCTCTCTCACATTCACTCTCTCCATCACCCTCCCTCACACATTCACTCTCTCCATCTCCCTCCCTCACACATTCACTCTCTCCATCACCCTCCCTCTCACATTCACTCTCTCCATCTCCCTCCCTCACACATTCACTCTCTCCATCTACCTCCCTCACACATTCACTCTCTCCATCACCCTCCCTCTCACATTCACTCTCTCCATCTCCCTCCCTCTCACATTCACTCTCTCCATCACCCTCCCTCACACATTCACTCTCTCCATCACCCTCCCTCTCACATTCACTCTCTCCATCACCCTCCCTCACACATTCACTCTCTCCATCTCCCTCCCTCACATATTCACTCTCTCCATCTCCCTCCCTCACACATTCACTCTCTCCATCACCCTCCCTCTCACATTCACTCTCTCCATCTCCCTACCTCACACATTCACTCTCTCCATCACCCTCCCTCTCACATTCACTCTCTCCATCACCCTCCCTCTCACATTCACTCTCTCCATCACCCTCCCTCACACATTCACTCTCTCCATCTCCCTCTCTCACACATTCACTCTCTCTATCTCCCTCCCTCTCACATTCACTCTCTCCATCACCCTCCCTCTCACATTCACTCTCTCCATCTCCCTCCCTCACACATTCACTCTCTCCATCACCCTCCCTCACACATTCACTCTCTCCATCTCCCTCCCTCACACATTCACTCTCTCCATCACCCTCCCTCACACATTCACTCTCTCCATCACCCTCCCTCACACATTCACTCTCTCCATCTCCCTCCCGCACACATTCACTCTCTTCCTCTCTCTCTCTCTCACATTCACTCTCTCCATCTCCCTCCCTCACACATTCACTCTCTCCATCACCCTCCCTCACACATTCACTCTCTCTATCACCCTCCCTCACACATTCACTCTCTCCATCACCCGCCCTCACACATTCACTCTCTCCATCTCCCTCCCTCTCACATTCACTCTCTCCATCTCCCTCTCTCTCACATTCACTCTCTCCATCTCCCTCCCTCTCACATTCACTCTCTCCATCTCCCTCCCTCACACATTCACTCTCTCCATCTACCTCCCTCACACATTCACTCTCTCCATCTCCCTCCCTCACACATTCACTCTCTCCATCTCCCTCTCTCTCTCACATTCACTCTCTCCATCTCCCTCCCTCACACATTCACTCTCTCCATCACCCTCCCTCACACATTCACTCTCTCCATCACCCTCCCTCTCACATTCACTCTCTCCATCTCCCTCCCTCTCACCTTCACTCTCTCCATCACCCTCCCTCACACATTCACTCTCTCCATCACACTCCCTCACACATTCACTCTCTCCATCACCCTCCCTCACACATTCACTCTCTCCATCACCTTCCCTCTCACATTCACTCTCTCCATCACCCTCCCTCACACATTCACTCTCTCCATCTCCCTCCCTCACATATTCACTCTCTCCATCTCCCTCCCTCACACATTCACTCTCTCCATCACCCTCCCTCACACATTCACTCTCTCCATCTCCCTCCCTCACACATTCACTCTCTCCATCACCCTCCCTCTCACATTCACTCTCTCCATCACCCTCCCTCTCACATTCACTCTCTCCATCACCCTCCCTCTCACATTCACTCTCTCCATCACCCTCCCTCACACATTCACTCTCTCCATCTCCCTCTCTCACACATTCACTCTCTCTATCTCCCTCCCTCTCACATTCACTCTCTCCATCACCCTCCCTCTCACATTCACTCTCTCCATCACCCTCCCTCACACATTCACTCTCTCCATCTCCCTCTCTCACACATTCACTCTCTCTATCTCCCTCCCTCTCACATTCACTCTCTCCATATCCCTCCCTCACACATTCACTCTCTCCATCACCCTCCCTCACACATTCACTCTCTCCATCTCCCTCCCTCACACATTCACTCTCTCCATCACCCTCCCTCACACATTCACTCTCTCTATCACCCTCCCTCTCACATTCACTCTCTCCATCTCCCTCTCTCTCACATTCACTCTCTCCATCACCCTCTCTCTCACATTCACTCTCTCCATCTCCCTCCCTCACACATTCACTCTCTCCATCACCCTCCCTCACACATTCACTCTCTCCATCTCCCTCTCTCACACATTCACTCTCTCCATCTCCCTCCCTCTCACATTCACTCTCTCCATCACCCTCCCTCTCACATTCACTCTCTCCATCTCCCTCCCTCACGCATTCACTCTCTCCATCACCCTCCCTCACACATTCACTCTCTCCATCCCCCTCCCTCACACATTCACTCTCTCCATCACCCTCCCTCACACATTCACTCTCTCTATCACCCTCCCTCTCACATTCACTCTCTCCATCTCCCTCTCTCTCACATTCACTCTCTCCATCACCCTCTCTGTCACATTCACTCTCTCCATCACCCTCCCTCACACATTCACTCTCTCCATTTCCCTCCCTCACACATTCACTCTCTCCATTTCCCTCTCTCTCACATTCACTCTCTCCATCTCCCTCCCTCACACATTCACTCTCTCCATCTCCCTCCCTCACACATTCACTCTCTCCATCTCCCTCCCTCACACATTCACTCTCTCCATCACCCTCCCTCACACATTCACTCTCTCCATCTCCCTCCCTCTCACATTCACTCTCTCCATCTCCCTCTCTCACACATTCACTCTCTCCATCTCCCTCTCTCACACATTCACTCTCTCCATCTCCCTCCCTCACACATTCACTCTCTCCATCACCCTCCCTCACACATTCACTCTCTCCATCTCCCTCCCTCACACATTCACTCTCTCCATCTCCCTTTCTCACACATTCACTCTCTCTGTCTCCCTCCCTCACACATTCACTCTCTCCCTCTTCCTCTTTCACACAATCACTCTCTCCATCTCCCTCTCTCTCACATTCACTCTCTCCATCACCCTCCCTCTCACATTCACTCTCTCCATCACCCTCCCTCACACATTCACTCTCTCCATCTCCCTCGCTCTCACATTCACTCTCTCCATCAACCTCCCTCACACATTCACTCTCTCCCTCTCCCTCTTTCACAGATTCACTCTCTCCATTTCCCTCCCCCACACATTCACTCTCTCCATCTCCCTCTCTCACACATTCACTCTCTCCATCACCCTCCCTCACACAATCACTCTCTCCATCTCCCTCCCTCACACATTCACTCTCTCCATCTCCCTCCCTCACACAATCACTCTCTCCATCTCCCTCTTTCTCTCACATTCACTCTCTCCATCACCCTCCGTCACACATTCACTCTCTCCATCACCCTCCCTCACACATTCACTCTCTCCATCACCCTCCCTCACACATTCACTCTCTCTGTCTCTCCCTCTCCCCGACACATTCACTCTCTCTGTCTCTCCCTCACCCCGATACATTCACTCTCTCTGTCTCTCCCTCACCCTGACACATTCACTCTCTCTGTCTCTCCCTCTCCCCGACACATTCACTCTCTCTGTCTCTCCCTCACCCCGACACATTCACTCTCTCTGTCTCTCCCTCACCCTGACACATTCACTCTCTCCCTCTCTCTCACATTCACTCTCTTCGTCTCTCTCTCTCTCACACACATACACTCTCTCCATCACCCTCCCTCACACATTCACTCTCTCCATCTCCCTCCCTCACACATTCACTCTCTCCATCTCCCTCCCTCACACATTCACTCTCTCCATCACCCTCCCTCACACATTCACTCTCTCCTTCTCCCTCTTTCACACATTCACTCTCTCCATTTTCCTCCCTCACACATTCACTCTCTCCATCACCCTCTCTCACACATTCACTCTCTCTATCACCCTCCCTCACACATTCACTCTTTCCATCTCCCTCTCTCTCACATTCATTCTCTCCATCTCCCTCTCTCTCACATTCACTCTCTCCATCTCCCCCCCTCTCACATTCACTCTCTCCATCTCCCTCTCTCTCACATTCATTCTCTCCATCTCCCTCTCTCTCACATTCACTCTCTCCATCTCCCTCCCTCTCACATTCACTCTCTCCATCTCCCTCCCTCACACATTCACTCTCTCCATCTCCCTCCCTCACACATTCACTCTCTCCATCACCCTCCCTCACACACTCACACTCTCCATTTCCCTCCCTCACACATTCATTCTCTCCATCTCCCCCTCTCTCACATTCATTCTCTCCATCTCCCTCCCTCACACATTCACTCTCTCCATCTCCCTCTCTCACACATTCACTCTCTCCATCACCCTCCCTCACACATTCACTCTCTCCATCTCCCTCCCTCACACATTCACTCTCTCCATCTCCCTCCCTCTCACATTCACTCTCTCCATCTCCCTCTCTTTCACATTCACTCTCTCCATCACCCTCCCTCTCACATTCACTCTCTCCATCTCCCTCCCTCACACATTCACTCTCTCCATCTCCCTCCCTCTCACATTCACTCTCTCCATCTCCCTCTCTCTCACATTCACTCTCTCTATCACCCTCCCTCTCACATTCACTCTCTCCATCTCCCTCTCTCTCACATTCACTCTCTCCATCACCCTCTCTCTCACATTCACTCTCTCCATCTCCCTCCCTCACACATTCACTCTCTCCATCACCCTCCCTCTCACATTCACTCTCTCCATCACCCTCCCTCACACACTCACACTCTCCATTTCCCTCCCTCACACATTCATTCTCTCCATCTCCCTCTCTCTCACATTCATTCTCTCCATCTCCCTCCCTCACACATTCACTCTCTCCAACTCCCTCTCTCACACATTCACTCTCTCCATCACCCTCCCTCACACATTCACTCTCGCCATCTCCCTCCCTCACACATTCACTCTCTCCATCTCCCTCCCTCTCACATTCACTCTCTCCATCTCCCTCTCTTTCACATTCACTCTCTCCATCACCCTCCCTCTCACATTCACTCTCTCCATCTCCCTCCCTCACACATTCACTCTCTCCATCTCCCTCCCTCTCACATTCACTCTCTCCATCTCCCTCTCTCTGACATTCACTCTCTCTATCACCCTCCCTCTCACATTCACTCTCTCCATCTCCCTCTCTCTCACATTCACTCTCTCCATCACCCTCTCTCTCACATTCACTCTCTCCATCACCCTCCCTCTCACATTCACTCTCTCCATCTCCCTCTCTCTCACATTCACTCTCTCCATCTCCCTCTCTCTGACATTCACTCTCTCCATCACCCTCCCTCACACATTCACTCTCTCCATCTCCCTCCCTCACACATTCACTCTCTCCATCTCCCTCTCTCACACATGCACTCTCTCCATCACCCTCTCTCTCACGTTCACTCTCTCTGTCTCCCTCCCTCACACATTCACTCTCTCCATCGCCCTCCCTCACACATTCACTCTCTCCATCACCCTCCCTCACACATTCACTGTCTCCATCTCCCTCTTTCTCTCACATTCACTCTCTCCATCTCCCTCCCTCACACATTCACTCTCTCCGTCTCCCTCCCTCTCACATTCACTCTCTCCATCACCCTCCCTCACACATTCACTCTCTCCCTCTTCCTCTTTCACACAATCACTCTCTCCATCTCCCTCTCTCTCACATTCACTCTCTCCATCACCCTCCCTCTCACATTCACTCTCTCCATCACCCTCACTCACACATTCACTCTCTCCATCTCCCTCTCTCTCACATTCACTCTCTCCATCACCCTCCCTCACACATTCACTTTCTCCCTGTCCCTCTTTCACACATTCACTCTCTCCATTTCCCTCCCTCACACATTCACTCTCTCCATCTCCCTCTCTCACACATTCACTCTCTCCATCACCCTCCCTCACACATTCACTCTCTCCATCTCCCTCCCTCACACATTCACTCTCTCCATCTCCCTCCCTCACACAATCACTCTCTCCATCTCCCTCTTTCTCTCACATTCACTCTCTCCATCACCCTCCCTCACACATTCACTCTCTCCATCACCCTCCCTCACACATTCACTCTCTCTGTCTCTCCCTCTCCCCGACACATTCACTCTCTCTGTCTCTCCCTCACCCCGACACATTCACTCTCTCTGTCTCTCCCTCACCCTGACACATTCACTCTCTCCCTCTCTCTCACATTCACTCTCTTCGTCTCTCTCTCTCTCTCACACATTCACTCTCTCCATCACCCTCCCTCACACATTCACTCTCTCCATCTCCCTTCCTCACACATTCACTCTCTCCATCTCCCTCCCTCACACATTCACTCTCTCCATCACCCTCCCTCACACATTCACTCTCTCCCTCTCCCTCTTTCACACATTCACTCTCTCCATTTTCCTCCCTCACACATTCACTCTCTCCATCTCCCTCTCTCACACATTCACTCTCTCTATCACCCTCCCTCACACATTCACTCTCTCCATCTCCCTCTCTCTCACATTCACTCTCTCCATCACCCTCCCTCACACATTCACTCTCTCCATCTCCCTCTCTCTCACATTCACTCTCTCCATCTCCCTCCCTCTCACATTCACTCTCTCCATCTCCCTCCCTCTCACATTCACTCTCTCCATCTCCCTCCCTCACACATTCACTCTCTCCATCTCCCTCTCTCACACATTCACTCTCTCCATCACCCTCCCTCACACATTCACTCTCTCCATCTCCCTCCCTCACACATTCACTCTCTCCATCTCCCTCCCTCACACATTCACTCTCTCCATCACCCTCCCTCACACATTCACTCTCTCCATCTCCCTCCCTCACACATTCACTCTCTCCATCTCCCTCCCTCTCACATTCACTCTCTCCATCTCCCTCTCTTTCACATTCACTCTCTCCATCACCCTCCCTCACACATTCACTCTCTCCATCTCCCTCCCTCACACATTCACTCTCTCCATCTCCCTCCCTCACACATTCACTCTCTCCATCTCCCTCTCTCTCACATTCACTCTCTCTAACACCCTCCCTCTCACATTCACTCTCTCCATCTCCCTCTCTCTCACATTCACTCTCTCCATCACCCTCTCTCTCACATTCACTCTCTCCATCACCCTCCCTCTCACATTCACTCTCTCCATCTCCCTCTCTCTCACATTCACTCTCTCCATCTCCCTCCCTCACACATTCACTCTCTCCATCACCCTCCCTCTCACATTCACTCTCTCCATCTCCCTCTCTCTCACATTCACTCTCTCCATCTCCCTCTCTCTCACATTCACTCTCTCCATCACCCTCTCTCTCACATTCACTCTCTCCATCTCCCTCCCTCACACATTCACTCTCTCCATCACCCTCCCTCTCACATTCACTCTCTCCATCTCCCTCTCTCTCACATTCACTCTCTCCATCTCCCTCTCTCTGACATTCACTCTCTCCATCACCCTCCCTCACACATTCACTCTCTCCATCTCCCTCCCTCACACATTCACTCTCTCCATCTCCCTCCCTCACACATTCACTCTCTCCATCACCCTCCCTCTCACATTCACTCTCTCCATCTCCCTCTCTCTCACATTCACTCTCTCCATCTCCCTCTCTCTGACATTCACTCTCTCCATCACCCTCCCTCACACATTCACTCTCTCCATCTCCCTCCCTCACACATTCACTCTCTCCGTCTCCCTCCCTCACACATTCACTCTCTCCATCTCCCTCTCTCTCACATTCACTCTCTCTGTCTCCCTCCCTCACACATTCACTCTCTCCATCGCCCTCCCTCACACATTCACTCTCTCCATCACCCTCCCTCACACATTCACTCTCTCCATCTCCCTCTTTCTCTCACATTCACTCTCTCCATCTCCCTCCCTCACACATTCACTCTCTCCGTCTCCCTCCCTCTCACATTCACTCTCTCCATCACCCTCCCTCACACATTCACTCTCTCCCTCTTCCTCTTTCACACAATCACTCTCTCCATCTCCCTCTCTCTGACATTCACTCTCTCCATCACCCTCCCTCTCACATTCACTCTCTCCATCACCCTCACTCACACATTCACTCTCTCCCTGTCCATCTTTCACACATTCACTCTCTCCATTTCCCTCCCTCACACATTCACTCTCTCCATCTCCCTCTCTCACACATTCACTCTCTCCATCACCCTCCGTCACACATTCACTCTCTCCATCTCCCTCCCTCACACATTCACTCTCTCCATCTCCCTCCCTCACACAATCACTCTCTCCATCTCCCTCTTTCTCTCACATTCACTCTCTCCATCACCCTCCGTCACACATTCACTCTCTCCATCACCCTCCCTCACACATTCACTCTCTCTGTCTCTCCCTCTCCCCGACACATTCACTCTCTCTGTCTCTCCCTCACCCTGACACATTCACTCTCTCCCTCTCTCTCACATTCACTCTCTTCGTCTCTCTCTCTCTCTCACACATTCACTCTCTCCGTCACCCTCCCTCACACATTCACTCTCTCCATCTCCCTCCCTCACACATTCACTCTCTCCATCTCCCTCCCTCACACATTCACTCTCTCCATCACCCTCCCTCACACATTCACTCTCTCCCTCTCCCTCTTTCACACATTCACTCTCTCCCTCTCCCTCTTTCACACATTCACTCTCTCCATTTTCCTCCTTCACACATTCACTCTCTCCATCTCCCTCTCTCACACATTCACTCTCTCTATCACCCTCCCTCACACATTCACTCTCTCCATCTCCCTCCCTCACACATTCACTCTCTCCATCTCCCTCCCTCTCACATTCACTCTCTCCATCTCCCTCTCTCTCACATTCACTCTCTCCATCACCCTCCCTCTCACACATTCACTCTCTCCATCTCCCTCTCTCTCACATTCACTCTCTCCATCTCCCTCCCTCTCACGTTCACTGTCTCCATCTCCCTCCCTCACACATTCAGTCTCTCCATCTCCCTCTCTCTCACATTCACTCTCTCCATCTCCCTCTCTCTCACATTCACTCTCTCCATCTCCCTCCCTCACACATTCACTGTCTCCATCTCCCTCTCTCACACATTCACTCTCTCCATCTCTCTCCCTCACACATTCACTCTCTCCATCACCCTCCCTCACACATTCACTCTCTCCATTTCCCTCCCTCACACATTCACTCTCTCCATCTCCCTCTCTCTCACATTCACTCTCTCCATCTCCCTCCCTCACACATTCACTCTCTCCATCTCCCTCTCTCACACATTCACTCTCTCCATCACCCTCCCTCACACATTCACTCTCTCCATCACCCTCCCTCACACACTCACACTCTCCATTTCCCTCCCTCACACATTCATTCTCTCCATCTCCCTCTCTCTCACATTCATTCTCTCCATCTCCCTCCCTCACACATTCACTCTCTCCATCTCCCTCTCTCACACATTCACTCTCTCCATCACCCTCCCTCACACATTCACTCTCTCCATCTCCCTCCCTCACACATTCACTCTCTCCATCTCCCTCCCTCACACATTCACTCTCTCCATCACCCTCCCTCACACATTCACTCTCTCCATCTCCCTCCCTCACACATTCACTCTCTCCATCTCCCTCCCTCTCACATTCACTCTCTCCATCTCCCTCTCTTTCACATTCACTCTCTCCATCACCCTCCCTCTCACATTCACTCTCTCCATCTCCCTCCTTCACACATTCACTCTCTCCATCTCCCTCCCTCTCACATTCACTCTCTCCATCTCCCTCTCTCTCACATTCACTCTCTCTATCACCCTCCCTCTCACATTCACTCTCTCCATCTCCCTCTCTCTCACATTCACTCTCTCCATCACCCTCTCTCTCACATTCACTCTCTCCATCTCCCTCCCTCACACATTCACTCTCTCCATCACCCTCCCTCTCACATTCACTCTCTCCATCTCCCTCTCTCTCACATTCACTCTCTCCATCTCCCTCTCTCTGACATTCACTCTCTCCATCACCCTCCCTCACACATTCACTCTCTCCATCTCCCTCCCTCACACATTCACTCTCTCCATCTCCCTCTCTCACACATGCACTCTCTCCATCACCCTCTCTCTCACATTCACTCTCTCTGTCTCCCTCCCTCACACACTCACTCTCTCCATCGCCCTCCCTCACACATTCACTCTCTCCATCACCCTCCCTCACACATTCACTCTCTCCATCTCCCTCTTTCTCTCACATTCACTCTCTCCATCTCCCTCCCTCACACATTCACTCTCTCCGTCTCCCTCCCTCTCACATTCACTCTCTCCATCACCCTCCCTCACACATTCACTCTCTCCCTCTTCCTCTTTCACACAATCACTCTCTCCATCACCCTCTCTCTCACATTCACTCTCTCCATCTCCCTCTTTCTCTCACATTCACTCTCTCCATCTCCCTCCCTCACACATTCACTCTCTCCGTCTCCCTCTCTCTCACATTCACTCTCTCCATCACCCTCCCTCACACATTCACTCTCTCCATCTCCCTCTTTCTCTCACATTCACTCTCTCCATCACCCTCCGTCACACATTCACTCTCTCCATCACCCTCCCTCACACATTCACTCTCTCTGTCTCTCCCTCTCCCCGACACATTCACTCTCTCTGTCTCTCCCTCACCCCGACACATTAACTCTCTCTGTCTCTCCCTCACCCTGACACATTCACTCTCTCCCTCTCTCTCACATTCACTCTCTTCGTCTCTCTCTCTCTCTCACACATTCACTCTCTCCATCACCCTCCCTCACACATTCACTCTCTCCATCTCCCTCCCTCACACATTCACTCTCTCCATCTCCCTCCCTCACACATTCACTCTCTCCATCACCCTCCCTCACACATTCACTCTCTCCCTCTCCCTCTTTCACACATTCACTCTCTCCATTTTCCTCCCTCACACATTCACTCTCTCCATCTCCCTCTCTCACACATTCACTCTCTCTATCACCCTCCCTCACACATTCACTCTCTCCATCTCCCTCTCTCTCACATTCACTCTCTCCATCACCCTCCCTCACACATTCACTCTCTCCATCTCCCTCTCTCTCACATTCACTCTCTCCATCTCCCTCCCTCTCACATTCACTCTCTCCATCTCCCTCCCTCTCACATTCACTCTCTCCATCTCCCTCCCTCACACATTCACTCTCTCCATCTCCCTCTCTCACACATTCACTCTCTCCATCACCCTCCCTCACACATTCACTCTCTCCATCTCCCTCCCTCACACATTCACTCTCTCCATCTCCCTCCCTCACACATTCACTCTCTCCATCACCCTCCCTCACACATTCACTCTCTCCATCACCCTCCCTCACACATTCACTCTCTCCCTCTTCCTCTTTCACACAATCACTCTCTCCATCTCCCTCTCTCTGACATTCACTCTCTCCATCACCCTCCCTCTCACATTCACTCTCTCCATCACCCTCACTCACACATTCACTCTCTCCCTGTCCCTCTTTCACACATTCACTCTCTCCATTTCCCTCCCTCACACATTCACTCTCTCCATCTCCCTCTCTCACACATTCACTCTCTCCATCACTCTCCCTCACACATTCACTCTCTCCATCTCCCTCCCTCACACATTCACTCTCTCCATCTCCCTCCCTCACACAATCACTCTCTCCATCTCCCTCTTTCTCTCACATTCACTCTCTCCATCACCCTCCGTCACACATTCACTCTCTCCATCACCCTCCCTCACACATTCACTCTCTCTGTCTCTCCCTCTCCCCGACACATTCACTCTCTCTGTCTCTCCCTCACCCCGACACATTCACTCTCTCTGTCTCTCCCTCACCCTGACACATTCACTCTCTCCCTCTCTCTCACATTCACTCTCTTCGTCTCTCTCTCTCTCTCACACATTCACTCTCTCCATCACCCTCCCTCACACATTCTCTCTCTCCATCTCCCTCCCTCACACATTCACTCTCTCCATCTCCCTCCCTCACACATTCACTCTCTCCATCACCCTCCCACACACATTCACTCTCTCCCTCTCCCTCTTTCACACATTCACTCTCTCCATTTTCCTCCTTCACACATTCACTCTCTCCATCTCCCTCTCTCACACATTCACTCTCTCTATCACCCTCCCTCACACATTCACTCTCTCCATCTCCCTCCCTCACACATTCACTCTCTCCATCTCCCTCCCTCTCACATTCACTCTCTCCATCTCCCTCTCTCTCACATTCACTCTCTCCATCACCCTCCCTCTCACACATTCACTCTCTCCATCTCCCTCTCTCTCACATTCACTCTCTCCATCTCCCTCCCTCTCACGTTCACTCTCTCCATCTCCCTCCCTCACACATTCACTCTCTCCATCTCCCTCTCTCTCACATTCACTCTCTCCATCTCCCTCTCTCTCACATTCACTCTCTCCATCTCCCTCCCTCACACATTCACTCTCTCCATCTCCCTCTCTCACACATTCACTCTCTCCATCTCTCTCCCTCACACATTCACTCTCTCCATCACCCTCCCTCACACATTCACTCTCTCCATTTCCCTCCCTCACACATTCACTCTCTCCATCTCCCTCTCTCTCACATTCACTCTCTCCATCTCCCTTCCTCACACATTCACTCTCTCCATCTCCCTCTCTCACACATTCACTCTCTCCATCACCCTCCCTCACACATTCACTCTCTCCATCACCCTCCCTCACACACTCACACTCTCCATTTCCCTCCCTCACACATTCATTCTCTCCATCTCCCTCTCTCTCACATTCATTCTCTCCATCTCCCTCCCTCACACATTCACTCTCTCCATCTCCCTCTCTCACACATTCACTCTCTCCATCACCCTCCCTCACACATTCACTCTCTCCATCTCCCTCCCTCACACATTCACTCTCTCCATCTCCCTCCCTCACACATTCACTCTCTCCATCTCCCTCCCTCTCACATTCACTCTCTCCATCTCCCTCTCTCTCACATTCACTCTCTCCATCACCCTCCCTCTCACACATTCACTCTCTCCATCTCCCTCTCTCTCACATTCACTCTCTCCATCTCCCTCCCTCTCACGTTCACTCTCTCCATCTCCCTCCCTCACACATTCACTCTCTCCATCTCCCTCTCTCTCACATTCACTCTCTCCATCTCCCTCTCTCTCACATTCACTCTCTCCATCTCCCTCCCTCACACATTCACTCTCTCCATCTCCCTCTCTCACACATTCACTCTCTCCATCTCTCTCCCTCACACATTCACTCTCTCCATCACCCTCCCTCACACATTCACTCTCTCCATTTCCCTCCCTCACACATTCACTCTCTCCATCTCCCTCTCTCTCACATTCACTCTCTCCATCTCCCTCCCTCACACATTCACTCTCTCCATCTCCCTCTCTCACACATTCACTCTCTCCATCACCCTCCCTCACACATTCACTCTCTCCATCACCCTCCCTCACACACTCACACTCTCCATTTCCCTCCCTCACACATTCATTCTCTCCATCTCCCTCTCTCTCACATTCATTCTCTCCATCTCCCTCCCTCACACATTCACTCTCTCCATCTCCCTCTCTCACACATTCACTCTCTCCATCACCCTCCCTCACACATTCACTCTCTCCATCTCCCTCCCTCACACATTCACTCTCTCCATCTCCCTCCCTCACACATTCACTCTCTCCATCACCCTCCCTCACACATTCACTCTCTCCATCTCCCTCCCTCACACATTCACTCTCTCCATCTCCCTCCCTCACACATTCACTCTCTCCATCACCCTCCCTCTCACATTCACTCTCTCCATCTCCCTCTCTCTCACATTCACTCTCTCCATCTCCCTCTCTCTGACATTGACTCTCTCCATCTCCCTCCCTCTCACGTTCACTCTCTCCATCTCCCTCCCTCACACATTCACTCTCTCCATCTCCCTCTCTCTCACATTCACTCTCTCCATCTCCCTCTCTCTCACATTCACTCTCTCCATCTCCCTCCCTCACACATTCACTGTCTCCATCTCCCTCTCTCACACATTCACTCTCTCCATCTCTCTCCCTCACACATTCACTCTCTCCATCACCCTCCCTCACACATTCACTCTCTCCATTTCCCTCCCTCACACATTCACTCTCTCCATCTCCCTCTCTCTCACATTCACTCTCTCCATCTCCCTCCCTCACACATTCACTCTCTCCATCTCCCTCTCTCACACATTCACTCTCTCCATCACCCTCCCTCACACATTCACTCTCTCCATCACCCTCCCTCACACACTCACACTCTCCATTTCCCTCCCTCACACATTCATTCTCTCCATCTCCCTCTCTCTCACATTCATTCTCTCCATCTCCCTCCCTCACACATTCACTCTCTCCATCTCCCTCTCTCACACATTCACTCTCTCCATCACCCTCCCTCACACATTCACTCTCTCCATCTACCTCCCTCACACATTCACTCTCTCCATCTCCCTCCCTCACACATTCACTCTCTCCATCACCCTCCCTCACACATTCACTCTCTCCATCTCCCTCCCTCACACATTCACTCTCTCCATCTCCCTCCCTCTCACATTCACTCTCTCCATCTCCCTCTCTTTCACATTCACTCTCTCCATCACCCTCCCTCTCACATTCACTCTCTCCATCTCCCTCCTTCACACATTCACTCTCTCCATCTCCCTCCCTCTCACATTCACTCTCTCCATCTCCCTCTCTCTCACATTCACTCTCTCTATCACCCTCCCTCTCACATTCACTCTCTCCATCTCCCTCTCTCTCACATTCACTCTCTCCATCACCCTCTCTCTCACATTCACTCTCTCCATCTCCCTCCCTCACACATTCACTCTCTCCATCACCCTCCCTCTCACATTCACTCTCTCCATCTCCCTCTCTCTCACATTCACTCTCTCCATCTCCCTCTCTCTGACATTCACTCTCTCCATCACCCTCCCTCACACATTCACTCTCTCCATCTCCCTCCCTCACACATTCACTCTCTCCATCTCCCTCTCTCACACATGCACTCTCTCCATCACCCTCTCTCTCACATTCACTCTCTCTGTCTCCCTCCCTCACACATTCACTCTCTCCATCGCCCTCCCTCACACATTCACTCTCTCCATCACCCTCCCTCACACATTCACTCTCTCCATCTCCCTCTTTCTCTCACATTCACTCTCTCCATCTCCCTCCCTCACACATTCACTCTCTCCGTCTCCCTCCCTCTCACATTCACTCTCTCCATCACCCTCCCTCACACATTCACTCTCTCCCTCTTCCTCTTTCACACAATCACTCTCTCCATCACCCTCTCTCTCACATTCACTCTCTCCATCTCCCTCTTTCTCTCACATTCACTCTCTCCATCTCCCTCCCTCACACATTCACTCTCTCCGTCTCCCTCTCTCTCACATTCACTCTCTCCATCACCCTCCCTCACACATTCACTCTCTCCATCTCCCTCTTTCTCTCACATTCACTCTCTCCATCACCCTCCGTCACACATTCACTCTCTCCATCACCCTCCCTCACACATTCACTCTCTCTGTCTCTCCCTCTCCCCGACACATTCACTCTCTCTGTCTCTCCCTCACCCCGACACATTAACTCTCTCTGTCTCTCCCTCACCCTGACACATTCACTCTCTCCCTCTCTCTCACATTCACTCTCTTCGTCTCTCTCTCTCTCTCACACATTCACTCTCTCCATCACCCTCCCTCACACATTCACTCTCTCCATCTCCCTCCCTCACACATTCACTCTCTCCATCTCCCTCCCTCACATATTCACTCTCTCCATCACCCTCCCTCACACATTCACTCTCTCCCTCTCCCTCTTTCACACATTCACTCTCTCCATTTTCCTCCCTCACACATTCACTCTCTCCATCTCCCTCTCTCACACATTCACTCTCTCTATCACCCTGCCTCACACATTCACTCTCGCCATCTCCCTCTCTCTCACATTCACTCTCTCCATCACCCTCCCTCACACATTCACTCTCTCCATCTCCCTCTCTCTCACATTCACTCTCTCCATCTCCCTCCCTCTCACATTCACTCTCTCCATCTCCCTCCCTCTCACATTCACTCTCTCCATCTCCCTCCCTCACACATTCACTCTCTCCATCTCCCTCTCTCACACATTCACTCTCTCCATCACCCTCCCTCACACATTCACTCTCTCCATCTCCCTCCCTCACACATTCACTCTCTCCATCTCCCTCCCTCACACATTCACTCTCTCCATCACCCTCCCTCACACATTCAC